>NC_056743.1:166132519-166320019 GCF_019279795.1 Protopterus annectens | reverse complement strand
GAGCGGTTTTAGCATTCTTTGCTGAGGAAAATTCAAACTTTAAAGGTTCAGTGTAAAGCAATTCAATAAGGAAATAAAGTTTGAAATTCTAGGAAGTGAATAACAGATAATAGGCTCCACAGCAGCTTTAATTCTCTGTCCATTTTTTTCACTTTTTGCAGGGAAATAGAAATAAAAGAACAGACAGTGATCTGTGTAAGTGAGAATACAGTCTGTAACATGTGCTTTAGCAAGGGTAATCTTAATTTTAGATTAGGTTTTGCCTGTGGGTGCAATTGTCTATTTGGTGCAGTTGTTCCTGTCTGGCGGATTAGCGTTCATTTATTGAAAATGTACAGAGTTGTGTGTGTGCTAAGTTAATAAGGTGTAGTGTATTTTGAAACTCTTTTTTAGTTTTTTTGTTTGTTGATTTTCATTAAAGCAAGAAGTCTTAAAATGTGACATAGGTTTAAATGGAGATGAGAAGTAACAACTGTATAAAAGATCATCCTTCCAAACAGTGTGTGCATGTAAGATAAGGTACTTACGTATTATTGCAACCAGATTTTCGCGGTAATAGCACTTGCTTCTCGATCATGACAAATGTTTGTTAATGTTGGTAAAATGTAATATAGTGTGTTTTCTTTTAACAGTACACATTTTCTGGACTGCTGTCATGTGCAAGACATACTGCTGTTCTTTCTTAATGGTGTTTAATGGCACATCGTTCAACGGGCAGACTTGCAGGAAGTGACACGGGTGCCAGTAGAAAGAACAGCAGCTTGTCTTGCACATTGTACTGATAGCAGTCCAGAAAATAAGGTGTATTGTTAAAAGAAAACACTCGTTCGTTCAACATTAACAAACATTTGTCGTGATCGGGATCCAAGTGCTAAAAGGCATTGTGTTTGATTTCCAAATAAAATCAGTTCAGTCATGTCATATAAGTTGGAATTGGGGGGAAAAAGGGCCAAAACATTGCAGCGAGGGTACCAAATTAAAAAAAGATGCATATAACTCTGTTCCGACAGACTTTCCACTACGCTTAAAAAATGCACATGTAAATAAATAACCGCATTCCTCAGAAGCCTGAATACCTGCTGTTACTGGCAAGCCGCTACTGAATGCCTTAACCAATTCTTGCATTCAGCTACGGTGGTAAAGGATGCTACAGCAGCCATGACAATTGAAGCCAAACTGGAAGGAATATATGTAGAATGGCTGTTATTTCACAGCATGGGCTGACAAAGAACATTCAGTGGGCGGCCTTGCAATGCAGCGACATGCTGCTGCCAGTAAAGAGCATGAAGAAACTACAACAGTATGTTGTGTACTTTGTGTTGGTAGCACTCCGGAAAGCAACCTATTTTGTTAAAGAAAACACACCGTTTTCCATTTCAAGCACATTAACTTGCACATTCACTGATCCGGAAGCAACCACTGTTATCGTGAAAATCTGGTTGCGATAATACGTAAGTACCCAAGATAAAAGTTGAATATAATTTAATAAGTGAGAACAATGCCTTTTTATGTCATAATGCCTACTCTGTCCATAGTATCCTGGAATGCAAATGGTCCGACAGGTATAAACAAAAGGAAAAGTTTTGATTTTATAAGAAAAAAATGTGCATTGTTGGAAAGGAGCATGTGAATTTGAAAAATAAAAGATTTCAGGATGGATGTTAGGGAAAAGAAGAAGGGAAGTAGTAATACTGATTGCTAGAGGGGTACCAACAGTGACAGAAGAGGGAAAAGGACATTAGTGGTTTTGTTGCAGTAAGGGGCTACTGCAGAAGTAGGAAGACTGTACTGGTATGTATGTATACTCCACCAAAAGCTTCTGCTTTGGAACTTAAGAAAATTTTGAGTGAAATAATAAGCTTTCAGCTGGGAATACTTTTAATAGTGGGGATTGGAACCTGATTTGCAATGGTGGAGATGCATCAAGAGGACCTAGAAGGAAAATATAACAAAATAGGATAGACTTCTGAAGAAATTAATGAAAAAATTTGATTTGGAAGAATTGAATTCAGTAGTAAAAATCTAGACAGAATTTGCATAATTTTCCCCAAGATACAATAACTGGGCTACTCTGGGTAGAAATTCAGGAGTTGTTAGGCAAGATAACATTTTTTTTCAGAAATTATAGCTATTGAGTGGGATAAAAGGAAATGGAGTTTAACATAGGATAGAAATAAAACAGTAAGAGATGTGATTAAGAAGTAATAGGAATTACTGGAAAGGTTCACCCAGACTCTGCTACAGTTTGCTGTGAGGAAAAGGTTAGTTTGCTCTTTATTTGTTGTATTTTGTATTACTTATTGCCCTTTTCTATTTTGTATACTGTGATTTTTTTTTACTCTGTGTTTTACTTGTATTCTAATTTTAACTGTATGTTAAAACTTGTAAAGAGACCACAGCTCTGTCTGTTGTGAGTCAGAAATTTTTCCCATCCCCTACCTGGTTACGGTTGTGTTCTTAAAACACCACTGTCTTTGTAGTAGCCTGGCCTTTCTGTTCATTTGACCATATATCTCATTTCCTGTCTGCTTTTACTGGCTGGTGTGAGTAAGCACAAAGTTATCATTTTGTGAAATCACTCCATTTCAACTATTTAAATTTATTGGCCATCGTACTGTATTTCATAGTACCAGAATTCAAAAGTGACCACCCCCTTTCAGTCTATCTTGCTGTTGTAAAAATAGTGACTCTCCACTAAAACTTAACTTTTTAGACAGGTAAAACTTAAGTTACTTACTTTTACATCTAGCCTAATGGTTAAGGTGTTTGCCTTACAAACACAAGGTACAGGGTTTGAATCTCACAGGGGATAATTGGCTAGGCTTAAAATGGCTTGCAAGGGCAGTTATCCTAGTACTAACCTATGAATCTATGAATCTAACTCCTCCATTGTACACTGCAGTGTTTAGGATAAACCATTTTTTCATCTTACCTTTAAGCATCTATTGCAAGACCACCAGTTATTGGAGAACCCACATTCTGCCTCTCAGTAATCATCTTGGGATTACTGCTTCTGTTTTCTCCTGGTGAGAAAAGGAGTGCAGTTGCATTATTTCCTGGAGACTGCTGATCACCAGAAAGCTTAATAACTGCTTTATAGGTGACAGCTTGGAATATGTGCTTATATTCTGATCCTGGTGAGAGTAGGAGCAGAGTGCATTGATTCCTGAGTGCGTGTCTGTGCTTAACGTACCTGATTGGTCTGGTTGCTATTCGAGGCTTCTACCAGAAAAAGGCTACAAGCCTGCAGACCCTTGCATCATCTGGGACAAGACTGTGGATCACCAAACAGGCCGTGGCCTGCTTCTGTTCTTGGGATTAGTGCTAACATTTTGCTTCTGGTGAGAGAAGAAGCAAAGGAGTATTGTATCCCAACAGACTGAAGCTGTGCTGAGACCAGCATTAGTAGTAGCCATTCATGCATCTCCCCCCTTTTCATCATTCTTGACAAGCTAGTTCTTTATTTTTCAGTAAGTACTTCTTGATTTCTTTCTAACTTCAGAATATATTCTTAAATACTTCATCCTTAAATTTTCAGGGTCTATGTATTAGTTTTCCCTCAAGTGTTTGGCAATGCTCTGTACAGACTCGGTCACCCTGAGTGACATTTTTCCTGTAAAAGAAATATATAAGGAAACCACTCCAGTACTTTGTAATAATGACCATCCCTCCTGGAATGTCTAAAGGTCAGTTCCCATTGCTTTCTCCTCTTAACCTGGTGAACTTGGGCATTCCGAGGCAGTGTAGCAACTGCCTCATGTACACGTACAACCCTCTCCTCTTACCTCCCGACACTCAGACTTGTGAGAGATCCAAATTGGAAGCCATGCACTCTCGAGCCAAGACTGGAATAGCTGGTCAAGAGGAGAACGTCAACACCTGCACCACACGACATGCAACACATAGCCCTCCAGAACACCCACCATCACAGCTCTCACATAAAAACAAACCACACACCCACCTTCGAGGAGGCTGTCAATAGAAATCTACCCAAACAGCAGAGACCTCCAAGGCAGAAACGCACTCGACCACTACAACACAGCACAAACCATGAGACACATAGCTCACCTACACAATGTGCCCCTCAACCTAAGCCCCTAAGGCAAAACAGCTTGCCCAATACACTAATTATAGGTGACTCAGTAGTGAGGCACACTGATGTCCCACTCAGTAAGTTGAATAAGGAGAAGGTAACAGTCAGCTGAGTGTCAGATGCCAGAATCTGACACATAACACACACAGTTGGGTCACTCCACAACAAGTACAAGTATGACTCTGTCACTGTCCATGTGGTTGTGAATGACCTGAGATGCACCTCCCTGGACTACAAGAAAAGAGACATGGAGGAGCTCTTGGATTATGTAACCCAGGCAGGTATGACCCTAGCCCTGAGCAGCATCCAGCCGTCACCCAGAATGACACCGCAGTACAAGCAGAATATGACTGAATTCAACAATGTGTCATTCTAAGGGGATCCAGTATCTGTCTGCTTGGGATGACATGATTGACAGACCTCGATGCTTTGCCAGAGATGGCTTGCGTCTGTCACCTCTGGGTTTCTGGATACTGGCCAAGGCTCTTGCCACCCCTGTAGTGCTTTTTTTTAGGCGATGTTCCAAAGACCAAATTACCACCATAACGGCTATAAATAAATGCAATGTGAGGGTCATGCTGCTCAACTCTAGGAGATTAAATGTCAAGATGTATTTGCTCGAAGCACTCCTCAAAATGGATAACATTGATATTTGTAATGTAATGGAGACCTGGTATAAAGCAGCAGAAAGCACCCCTGCACTACCAGGCTTTAACTCATTCCACACCTTTCGGCCCCAGAACATGGACTGAAGCTCCAAAGGCGGTGATGTCTCCATATTCATAAAGGATATACATACCTCCAGACTATTAACCCAGCATAATGCATCCAAGATACTTCAGGCACAACTAACATTTGGTAAGATGGCGATTCAGGCCGTAGCCTGCTATAGGTCCCCAACTATGTCCCAAGACTTTCACTCCACGTTCCTAAGCACCCTGGAAGCTATTAGGGCCT
Source organism: Protopterus annectens (assembly GCF_019279795.1). Lineage (NCBI taxonomy): Eukaryota > Metazoa > Chordata > Ceratodontiformes > Protopteridae > Protopterus > Protopterus annectens. The sequence continues at coordinate 166,314,969 of NC_056743.1, read as the reverse complement.
AACCCAACACTCTCATACTAAGTGACTTCAACTACTCCTCCATCAACTGGGAAAATGTCTCATGCACTAATACACTGGCCCAATGCTAGAGGAAGCAACATTCTTGACCTGGTTATTACTAACATGGGCAACCATTGCTCTACACCAATAGTAAATTCCTCCCTGGTTAGGTCCGACCACAGACTAATCACCATGGAAATCCACATCTCCCCTTCCCCCCTCCCCCCCGCAAAGGTAACCACCATGAAAAATTTCTCCAAAGCTGACTTTGGGCTCCTAAAAACAGAGGTGGCCGACTTTACGGCACCCATGTCAATGGAAAATAGATGCATGACTGCTAAATCATACACCAGTGCAGTGTACGAACACATACATAAATACATGGAACTAGCCATACTCAACAGAACCAAGATGCTCCCCTCAAAAAAAGGAAGCCAATCTGGTAGTCCCCTGCAGTAATAAACTCTACAACAGAAGGAAGAAACTGTTACAGAAAAAGATGAAGTCCCAAGACTGGAAAAACTCCCTTATTAGCCTCAACAAAAAGTTGAGATCCCTCATCAAAACCTGTAAAGCCAGTTATGAAGGCAGAATTGTGGCAGACACTGAAAAGAACCACCAAGCCTTCTGTAGTTATATCAAGAATCTACACGGCAGTACCCAGGCTTACTCTGAGTTACTGTACAATGGCACCTCCTATAGTGAGCCAACAGATATTGCCAAAATGCTGGGCAACAGATTCGCTGCCAGTTGTACCCCCCCCCCCCCAAAGGACCAATCACAATACCAGAGGAATGCCAGGCTCCCAGCATTACTGCAGCTTACAGCTTCCATGGGATCTGGCAATATCCCTGGCTGTGTACCACATCTGTGTGCCCTGTTCAATCGCAATCTCACCTCAGGCTTTGTCCCTACCGAATGGCGCACTGCTACAGTCATCGCTCTCCATAAAGGGGGAGTAACTACAGACTGTGGGAATTATCGCCCTATTAGCCTGACGAGTGATATGTAAGGCTATGGAGCACATCATCATGGACCTAATTAACAAGGATGTAGGGATCCCACACAATTTGGTTTTGTGAAAGGTAGGTCATGCCTGCTCAACCTGGTTGACTTCTTTGAGTCAGTCACTAGAGCTGTGGATTGAGGGCAAGGCAGTTCATACAGCCTACCTCGATCCAGCCAAAGCCTTTGATACCATTCCCCACTCAGAAATTATTGATAAACTCACCAAACTAGGCATCAACCCCTATATCAGTAGGTGGGTTGCAAACTGGTAAACAGAATCCACAGTGCAAAAGTAGCGTACTCCCAAGTCGGACTGCTGACCAGTCACGAGTGGAGTCCCACAAGGATCGGTCCTGGGTCCTCTCCTGTTTGGCATCTACTTCTCAGAAGTCCAGGCCAACATGGAGGGACTCTGGCTGACCAAGTTTGCAGACGACTGCAAGCTGAGAGCCATTTATTAACCCCCCAAGTGATATAGACATCCTACATAAAGGCCTCACTGAGACCAATGACTGGTGTCAAAACCATGGCCTTAAGCTTAATGCCAAAAAATGTCATCATCCCCTTTGGGAAAAACTTGGTTCCCACTAATTACCACATTGATGCGAGCCCACTGAACACCAAAGGTGTTATAAGAGATCTGGGGACACAGGTTGACAGCAACCTCTCCTTCGACCACCACATTGCCACTGTGGTCAGAAAGGCCTTCTATGTGGCACATCTCATTACCAAGGGTTTTGCATCCACGTAGAAAGAGGTTATCTCTCTCTACTCTTCCCTCATAGGCCAATCATTGAGTATAATGTCCCATTTGGCGTGTACCTCGCTAGACACATGCAACAGCTAGAAAGGGCACAGAAGTACCTCACAAAGAGGATCCTAGGCCTTAAACACATATCCTACATAGACAGACTCAGACTCCAGCTATTCTTTGTCTCATATCATCTACTAAGAGGCGAGCTCTGCTTGACTTACAAAACCATGTCTGACCCAGCTCTATTAGAAATGCTACATCTAAAGAAATCCCAATCCTTCCACACCACAAGCCCCAGAGACCTCAACCTCATTACCACAATCAACAGAACATGCTGGAGGGACAGGTTCATAACTGACAGACTGCCCATGCTCTGGAATAGACTTCCCATACATGTCAAGCAGAGCACCTCACTGGCCCACTGGTCCGCTTCAAGAGAAATCTTGATGAGTGGATGGGAAATAGTTCACCCTGGGTATCAATCCAGTGGCTCTACTTGATAGAGGCACTGGGAACTAACATCGGGTGGCATGATGTCAGGGCACTTCTATGGGCAAGGCATGTAAAGCCTCCAGGGCCATTAGCCTAATACACACCTATGAATTATTTAGAGGGACTGACAAATGTTGTAGTAGTACAGAATAAGGGTGACCTCACAGAAGAAGAATTGCCAAGTGGTGAAATGAAAATAAGGGATTACTTGGATAATATGCATGAGTTTAGAAAGATTACTGTTATTTTGGTAACAACTGTAGAGCACAAAATATTTTAGCACAGTGACTTGGGCAAAGGAAAGTAGAAAGGAATGTTGCAAAATGTAGGAAACCTGTTGCAAAAAAAAAAAAAAAACTAAAAAAAAAAAAAAAAACAGAGAACCTGTACAAAAATTGTATAGAGCAGATGAATGTGGCAACCAAGAAAGAGCATCAGTGGAGATATTTATAGAAGGCTTAGTTATGCCAAGATTCGAGGAAGATGAGGCTCGGCTAATAATTCAGTTAGGAGGAGATGAGTTAAAAACAGTGATGTATAATCAATTTGCAGGGAAGTTTCCAGTAGTGTATGGTATTACTGTGTAGTTGGAATTTAGGAGGGAAGAAAGGGATAACATTTTTAAATATTTTATTTAATAGTATTTTAATAGGAGTGAAAGCAACAGCATACTAGAAGAAAGCTGTGGTGGCTGTATTTCCCATAGAGGATACAGAAATGTCAGACCCAGCCTCATATAGACTCATTTTAACTTTAAACCTTGATTATGAAGTGTCTGTGTCTGTACTAGCTAAAAGAATGGTGAAGGTGCTGCTGCATTTGATAGATATAGATCAGTGTGGTTTTCTGGAGGGAGGCAAACATTTGAAAACCTTAATAGAATAGTGATGAACCGGAGGGGAGCAGAATGTTAGAAAATCCTGTTGTTGGTCAGTCTTGATACAGAGAAACTATTAATCAGACTAGGCTGAGATTTTGAGTATGGCAATGAAACCATTTGCATTCCCTGATACAGTAATAATGTTTATTAGGAGGACATATGAAGGCTCAGAAGCAGAAATGGAAGGGTACGTCTCTCTCATATTTGAACAGAGGAAATTAAACAAAAGATAATTCAAAAAACTGAGAAACTGGTAGCTTTTGTTTATGGGTATGGGATAGTAAGATACAAGCAGTGAAATGCTTAGCCCCCTTATTTTTATATACAGCTCAGTCATATTTTAATCAACCAGAAGAGAAGTTGTGGGCAATGATTAATTAAAAAAAAAAAAAATAAAGGAATTTATCTGGGAGGGGAAGATGCCAAAAGTTAAGTGGAATACTTTGCTCCTCCCAGTAGAAGGTGGTTTAGGATTACCTGATACGAATGAATATTTTATATCTAAACATTTGTGGTTTGTAAACATAACACAAGCAGAAGGTTATAATTCATAATGGAAAGGGATGATGATGAAGCATAGGGGAGGTCAAAAATGAGAGAGTGGGATTTTGGATGCAGATCCTTAAGGAAAATAACCACCATACAGAATATTTTATTCTTAATGTTTTATAAGAACTAGGCAAACACATGAATAGAAAGCGGATGTTTTGCTTGTAAGGATGAGTGCAATTAGGGGTGCAGAAAATAGACAAGGGGGGCTTGAATTTTCTGGAGAAAACTAGCAAAGGTAACAAGGTATTGGAAGCAAATAACTAGAGAGGGAGAGAAAGGTAATGAGTTGAATGAGGACAAGAAGTAGTTTGGACTGCAGGTAATGGACTGGATTGAGGACAAGAATTAGTTTGAACTGGCAGGTAAGAGACTACTTTCCTTATCAGGGATTGATCTCAGAGTACAGTGTAAGGAAAAAGGGATAGGGGATTCTTAAGTGAAAGACAGACACTCGGAGGAGGTTAGAAAAGATTGGGAAAACAATTTAAACGGAACAGTGGGAAAGGGTATATGTATGGCTCCCAAGTATGCAGCAAGGACAAGAAGGTTTTAGGAATTTTGCTTGAAAGTGTTTGCACAGATATTTGTATATTGCAAACTTCAAAGAATTTTTTTCCTTGGGTAGACTGCAAATGTTGGGGGTGTGATGGGAAAGGAGGTAACTGGGACCATGTTTTTGGCAAGTATAATGAGTTGGCCAGTTTAAAAAAATGTCCAATAGAGTACTCTGTCAGAAATATTTGAGGAGCAATTGGCTGCAACTAAGGAAGTGATTTTTTTGCGTTGTAACTCAGGATCTGAATTGCCTCGACATAGTAAGAGCTACATAGTAAGAGCTTATGATTAATTCTGTTGGCTGCCTAAAAAAAGTCAGTAGAAAAATGGAAATCAAAATCTAAACCAACTGTGTTTCAAGCAATGAATATTGTAAAAGAGATGAAAGACCTAGAAGAGGGATCTTTTAGAAAAGGGAAAGGAGTAGTTAGATATAAATGGAATTTGTGGAAACAGTACTTGCAGAGTAGTGTTTAGGAGAAAGTGTAGAAATGAAGTTTAAGACCGGAACTGGGTGATAAATGTTGGAATGAAAGGCAGTTGTTTTAAAAAGAGGTTGGGCATATTTTTATCAACCAGAGGAAACATTGTGAAGAATAATTAGTAAAGAGTTGAAAGAATTTACCTGGGATGGAAAGAGGGCAAGACTTGTGGGATAGTTTGACCTTTCCAGTAGAACAAGGTGGTTTAGGATTACATGATTGGAAAGGATATTTTAGAGCTACACAATTAAGACTTGTATACATAACACAAGCAGAAGGTAATTCAAACTGAAAAGGGATGATGATAATGAAGTTTGTATGAGTATGCATATGTCTTGTATGATATTTTAATGTGAAAGTCTTGTAAAGATAGCCAATTTCTGTATTGTAGTTTGTCAGTTAAAATTACTTAATGCTGGAAAAGTATGAAAGAGCTTTTCAAATATTTCTACTTTTAACAATAAATTATACAAATATGCATATCATATTTGTGCATTGTGCACATAATAGTACGGTGGAACAGCATTTCAGTAAGTGAGAAAGTGTAATGTTAAGTTGTCATTCTCACCTTCATTCTTGCTGGATGGGTTCGGAGCCGATCCTCGGCTCCGACTCGGCCTATACTATAGCTCGAGAGCTATTTTTACCGGCTCGAGGCAGCTCTATATCCCACAATACCATGCGCTAACTCCCCAGATCTCGTTTGCCGCTTCGCTGCGAGGTAGTCTGTTTTTACCGGCTCTGGTCAGTAAGTGCTTTTTTCATATATATATATATATATTCAGTCTCAGTAGTTTTTTCCAGTTAGTTACCCTTCTTTAGGTCCCTTCTAACTGCCTTACCCTTTCGGTAGCCCTTTTTCCCCTTCTTTAGTTAGATGTTCTTCGTCTTCCCTTGCTGCAGTCCTGACAATTGGGTATAGTCGGGCCCGAATACCAGAGTCATGGCGCCTTTAGACTGACGCCAGTACGCCAGGGTACTAATGACCGACGCCATTTCCTCAGTCTTTTGCCGCATGGTCCGATGCAGAAGCAATTTTGCGAGTGCAGGTTGGCGTTCTGAGATTTTCCGAAACGGAGTTTCAGACCGAATACAGAGTTGAACATTTTGGTTTTCTTGCCTCAGTATTTAACCGGATGTCAGAAAAAGTGAATAACTGTATTTCTTGTGGGAAGCAGATACCGCATAGGGATTATCATACATTGTGTATACCTTGTTTAGGGCCTGAGCACGACGTTGTTGGTTGCCGCTCTTGTGCTAGATTTAACAAGCGCACTATTAAGAGGAGGCTTGATTGTGCTAGGTTAGTGTTTGGGAAGCGTTGCAATTATACTATGCCGCCGGATGCTCCGGCGCCTGCTTCATCTAAGAAGCGCAAGGACAAAACAGTGAAGTCTAGGGTGAGGAACCGGCAGTCCCGGACGTCGGTCCTTTAGAAGGCTCAGGGAGCCAGAGGTTTTGCCAGGAGTCTCTATGGAGTCTCAGGCAGATACTTTACTGTTACAGGATGTGCCCTCTCAGGAGGTAGGCCAGGCTGAGGGGCTTCTCAGGTAACTGTTCTTCCCTCTCTTCCCAAGGTAGTTAGGGCCTCTCCTTCTGTTGCCAAAGCTTCTTTTAGAGGAAGGCCAAGTTCAGCTTCTGTAGGGGCTTCTCCTAGCATTTCGGCTCTGTGCCTAAGAAACATATGCTTAAAATGGCAGAAGATTTGATTACTCTGATTAGAGGTTCTATGCCCCACCTGATAAGAGGCCTAGGGTGGAACAGGAGTTTGATAGTTTTGAACAGTGTTCACAGGCTTCAGAGTCTTCTGTGGAAGACTTGCCAGAGTTTCCTACTTATTCTGATTCTGATGTGGATGATTCCACTCCTTCAGCTTCTCCTCCTGAGGATTTTTCATTTTCAGAGACTCTTCACTCCATGAGGGAGCACTTTAAATGGGAAGGCCAAGATTACTCTGACTCCAGAAAAAGGCTTAGGGAATTCTTGTTTTGCCCCAGCATAGGCCCTTAGCTATTCCTCCTGTGTTGAATGTGGTGGAGGATGTTTTGCAGAGGCTTCTCTGAACCCTGATTCCTTGCCTCCTGCTCCTGTTAAGCCTGATAGGTATTATAGGGTGCCGAAGCTCATAAGTATTTGTTTAAGAGTCCCAGGGCGGACCCAGAAACTGTTTCTCAGGGGCCTAAAGGTGTTAAAGCTTCTGTGGTTAAAAATCCTGTACCCTCTGATAAAGAGGCAAGGGCTTTGGATAGGTGGGGTAAGAAAGTATATACTTCTTCCACTCTAGCCATGAGGGCGTTGAATTGTCAATTTCATATGCTGAAATATCAGAATTATCTCCTTTCACAATTGAAATCTAAGGTGGATGCTTTGGCGGAAGGTATTGAGTGTAAAGAATTGCTGGATTTGGTTCATGTGTCTGAACAAGTGGGTAAGCATTCTTTGCAGTGTGGTTTTGATGCTGTTCAGGCCTCCTCGAGGGTGGCTGCTACTAGTTCTGTTCTTCGCAGACATGCATGGTTGAAGGATCAGAATTTAGCTGAGCATGTTAAGACCAGGATTTTGGATGCTCCTTTACAGTCTGATGTGTTGTTTGGACCGCCTGTGGAAGCAGTTTTAAAGAAAATGGAGGACAAAGCTAAGTCTATGCAGACTGTTAAAGATTTTGCAGGTGCAGCCTCCAAGTTTAGTAGAAATTGGCCTGCTAAGGGGTGGACATATCCTGCTTATGGTTCCCAGTCTAGGGGTAGGTCTAGACGTGGTAGGGGCAGGGCTCAAGGTTCGTTTAGGCCTAGATCAGACAGTTCACCTGCTCAGACTTCTGGTGAGGGCAGGGGTCAGTCCTTTCGTAAGCAGAACCAATGACCTGCCTTTTCAGCTGCCAGTGGACTCTCGTCTGGCAGCTCCTTTGGGAGGAAGATTGTCTCTTTTCAAAGAAAATTGGGATTTAATCACTCAAGACAGATGGGTGCTGGATATCATTCATCACGGTACAGATTTTATTTCCACACAATGCCCCTTTCAAAGGCATGCCGGATGTTCCTCCTCCACAAAGAAAAGAGGCTCACAAGCAAGTTTCTCAGTTACTCCAGATAGGGGCTATTCAGCCAGTCCCTGTGTCAGAAAGGGGCTTCGGATTTTATTCTCGCCTGTTCCTAGTACCAAAGAAGGGGAACACGTGGAGACCAATTTTGGATTTATCTATCCTCAACACTTATCTGGACATTCCCAAGTTCAAGATGTTGACGTTACAGCAACTGTTACCTCTGCTGGGCAAGGATCACTGGATGGTAACTTTGGATCTCAAGGAAGCTTACCTTCATGTGCCCATAAGGCTAAGTTGCAGAAAGTATCTGAACTGGAGATTTTCATTATCAGTTCTCTGCATTGCCCTTTGGCTTATCTACTGCCAGAGTATTCACAAAGGTTCTGGCTCCAGTGATAGCTTACTTCAGGCTTCAAGGCATTCAAATTTATCCTTACTTGGACGACTGCCTGATTCTGGCTCAAGAAAAGGAACACCTTCTACAGCTTCTGGAATATGTCATAGCAGTGCTAAGATGCCTAGGGTATTCTGTGAACGAAATAAAGTCCAGTCTAGTACCCTCTCAAGACATGTGCTTTCTGGGTGTGAGACTGAATACAGCAGCCCAGATGGCCTTTTTAACCCCGGACAAACAAAAGAGTCTGTCACTTTACTTCCATCAACTATCTCATCAGTCCGTGCTGACTGCAAGGACAGTCCTTCAAGCATTAGGGTTCATGGCATCTTGTATTCTGGTGCTTCCCAATGCCAAACTGCATATGAGGAAGCTGCAATGGTATCTCAAAATGTATGGACACAGCACTGCCAAGATTTGGACACTGTCATTCAAATAATACCTTGCCTTCAAAAGGAATTCTTGTGGTGGGCTCAGGAATGTCACCTAAACAAGGGACTCTCTGTGACCCGGCCAGAGGCGAGTCAGATTTTAACGACAGATGCCTCGGACACTGCTTGGGGAGCTCATCTAAATGGAAAGTGGATACAAGACAAGTGGCCTGCCAGACTACAGCATCTACATATCAACATGAAGGAGATGTTAGCAGTCCAGTTTGCATTGATGGCGTTCAAGGAGTTACTTCTTCCAGGGCAGGTGTTGATTCTGACAGACAACACAACTGTCATGTGGTACATCAACAAGCAAGGGGGAACACATTCTTATCCTCTATGCAGGCAAGCAATGATTTTATGGGAGACTGCGTTAAGCCTGCAACTGACTCTTCAGGCAAGGTTTCTGCCAGGAGCACAGAACTCCCTAGCAGATGTATTAAGCAGACAAATCATGGATCCCCACGAGTGGAAACTGGATCTTCATGTATTTCAGAAATTGACAGTGTCATGGGGAACTCCAGACATAGATCTGTTCGCTTCTCCACTAAACCACCAGCTGCCAAAGTATTGCACAAAGGGGTTTCATCACACAGCTTGGAAAGTGGATGCTCTGTCTTTCAGTTGGAAAAACCTTCATGTCTATGCCTTTCCACCTCTACCTCTTCTTCTAAAGGTATTACTAAAGGTCAGACAGGACAGGCCAAGGATGATTTTGATAGCTCCAGATTGGCCTCGGCAACACTGGTACCCACTTCTAAGGAGTCTTGTAAAGAAGCCTCCATGGCCTTTACCTCTGATTCCTCATCTGTTATCTCAGAAGGACGGTCATCTGCTCAATGTCAAGCTTCAATCTCTTCATCTCACAGCTTGGCATATTCTGTGTTGAAGCATGGTAGGTCTCAGCTTCCTCAACAAGTTTTAAATGTGATTATGGAAGCTAGAAGGCCTAGTACTAGGAGAGTGGAAAAATGGAAGAGATTTTTATTTTGGAGTACAGCAAAGAATTTGGAGATTTCAGAGCCTAATTTGAGTGTGGCTCTTCAATATCTTACTGAATTATTGGACAAAGGTTTGTCTTTCTCTTCCATAAAGATTCATGCTGCAGCAATTTCAGCTCACTATGATTGCGACCCACCTTTGTTTTCGCATCCTTTGTTCAAGCAGTTTCTTAGAGGGGCAAAGAATATAAGACCCAGAGCTCCTACTCCTGCTTGGGATCTCAATTTTGTGTTGGAAAAACTTACTCTACAACCTTTTGAGCCTGCAGCTACTGCTGAATTGAAATATTTGTCATGGAAGACTGCTTTTCTGTTGGCTATTACTTCTGCAAGAAGGGTGTCTGAGTTGCAGGCCCTTATGGCAGTAGAGCCCTTTTGATTTTCCATAAGGACAGGGTATCATTACGCACTAATCCTTCCTTTATGCCTAAGGTAGTTTCTAGTGTGGCTTTAAACCAAACTATTCATTTGCCTACGTTTTTGCAGATCCTCAAAATAAAGGGGAAAAGATTTTGCACACTTTAGATGTACACAGGCAATTGCGTTATTATTTGAGCAGGACTAAAGATTTTAGGCAGTCTCAGCAGTTACTTGTTTCTTTTGCTTTAAGTTCACAGGGCAAGCCTGTGTCAAAACAAACTATTTCTAGGTGGATTGGCTTTTGCATTGCATTTTGTTATTCCCATCATGGCAAAGAGGTTCCAGCTGGGATTAGGCCTCATTCCACTAGGGCTACTGCCACTTCAACAGCATTTCTAAGGGGTGGCAACTAAGGATATTCTGGAGGCAGCTACTTGGAGTTCAGTGCATACTTTCTCTAGGCATTATCACCTGCCTGTATACTCTAAGACTAGAGCTGGTTTTGCCACAGCTGTTTTACAAGGCATGTTGTCAGCTCCTGCTACTTTATAATTTGCCAGCCTCCCTTACCTCTGCTTTGGGATTCTACCCAATTGTCAGGACTGCAGCAAGGGAAGGCGAAGAACATAGTACAGTTTTGTACCTACCATAAATGTAGATGTTCGAGGATTCCCTTGCTGCAGTCCAACCCTCCCTCCTTCCCTCTGTGTTTCAGGGTGGTTGTGTAGGTGAGTTTACATGCTTATATTTTTGTATATATTACTGTATATATTGTACATGTTTTTGGTGCAGGTTGTTTTGGGACTTGTCTTTTGGGTCTTCTGACATCTGGGGCAAGAAAAGACTGAGGAAATGACGCCGGTCATGCGCATTAGTACCCTCCATGACCCTCTGGTATTCGGCCGACTGGGACGCGGACTATACCCAATTGTCAGGACTGCAGCAAGGGAATCCTCGAACATCTACATTTATGGTAGGTACAAAACTGTACTTTTTTTATCTTGGGCCTACGGGCTTTTCCTTAGTTTTCCCCCACCCCTTTCAGTGTGTGTGTGGGTTTTTTTAGTCAGTTCCCTTTAACTTAAATGTGTGTATGTGTGTGTGTGTGTGTGTGTGTGGACTGACTGTGTTCCTTTTCATTTTTTGTCAGGATGTCAAAGGACCCTAAGGTTTCGGGATTCAAGAAGTGTGACTTGTGCTGTCAGAAAATGTCTCTGACAGACGGTCACACTTCTTGTGTCTATTGCTTGGGGCCTTTACACCTGCAGGACTCTTGTTCCGTTTGTCACGGATTTAGTTCAAGAGTCCTGCAGGAAAGGCGTAACAAGCTCATCCTATGGGGCTTGTTAAAGCCTGATGACTCCCCGTCCAAGTCTGGCTCGGGGAAGTCGTCAAAGACCGCCAAAGCCTCGGCTCCAGCTTCTGAGCCGAGGGCTGGCGTTATCGAGACGGCTCTGACCTCGGTTCCATCTGGCTCCGAGGTGAGCAAAGTGGTTTCCGCTCCGAAACCATCATCGGAGCCGACCCCAGCGTGCAAGTGCTCTAGGTCCCCTTCGCTAGAGTCCATCAGATCGGCTCCGAGGTCCCCTCTCCTATCGGAGCGGAGTCATAGGACTCATTCATCGAGGTCATCCAGGCTCTCCGACCACGACATCGAGAGGGTGGTCAGTAGACTCATAAAATCTCAGGCGCTGGCCCAAATGCTCCAGAGCCCATCTCACCAGACTGTGGCTCCTTCGATACAGCTATCCATTCCTCCTCCGACTCATCTGTCGAGTTCGGAGCCGGAGTTTGTCGGAACCGTGACCTTGCCCACGTCGGAGCCGATACTTCCTCCTTCGGCTCCGGTGTCGTCAGCTCTGACCTCTTCATTGGTTCCATCCGTGGAGAGGTCCGGGTGCAGAGACTCCATTGTCGGCTCCGAGGGGACGAGTGGCATCAGACCCTTGTCCGACCCCCGCTCTCCATCTCGGAGCTTCGGCTCTGGTTAGTTCGGCCCCGACATCATTCTCGGAGCCTTCTCTGTCGGTTCCGGTCTCTTCGGAGCCGGGGCTACCTTTGGTATCTGATAGGGGAGCCTTCGAGGTGATGAGGAGTGTGCTGGGCCCAGTGTCCACTCCAAGGTTAAGTTCTGCAGCTCCTCCCTCTGTAGTGCCTTTTACGGTCTCTGGCCATCCTCCTACACCCGACAGCAGAGATCCAAAGCGTAGGGTACCCACCTTGGGTGCCTCCTCCTCTTCCGAGGTCTCCCCTGAAGTTTCAGGGGAATTCCCTAGGAAAAGAAAGTGCAAGAGGAAGCACATAGACTCCCCCGAGTCTGTCACGTCGGACTCCGACTTGGATGAGTCGGAAGGTTTCCCCCAGATCCCCCTCTGAGGATGTCTCCTTTTCAGACATCCTGGAGATCCTAAGACAGAGGGGAAATTGGTCCACTCTCAAACCTTACGAGGACGAGTCGGTTTACTTTGACGCCTTTGGATCTCGCCCTTCCACCTCCTGGGTGTCTCCCCCTTTCGACCCACTAATGGAGGTAGTGACTAGAAAGGCGTGGGCAGCTCCTGATTCAATGGAACCTACCCCTAGGAGGCCTTCTAAATTTATTTCTGCACCAGATGACAAATCCTTTCTCACCAAAGGTGTTTCAGTTGATGCTATGGTGGTAGCAGCAGCCACTAAGAAGGAATTGGCTGATCCTTCTGTATCTGTTAATCCTCCTAACAAAGAGTCCAGGACCATGGACAGGTACAGTAAGCGGACCTTTGCTTCAGCAACCTTTTCTATGCGATCGCTGAACTATTTGTCATTTCACCCGCCTTCAGAGAGACTTGCTCAAAGAGCTGGGTGAAACGGTACAGGATCCTTCTGCTGTGGGGTTTAAGGACAAAATAAACTCTCAGCTGGCTACCCTGAACTCCATTGTTAACTCCACCATGCAGCTTATCTCTTATGCAGCCGATGGAGCGAGTAGGGCTGCTGGCACAGGCGTTGCGTTGAGACGTCACGCTTGGATGAGACTCTGTAACTTTGCCGATTCCTTCAAGGCGTCCTTCACCAACACCCCCTTTGACGGTTCGGAATTGTTCGGACCTCAGGTGAAGAATACCCTCACCAGATGCAAGCAAGATGGTAAGACTCTCTCTGCCGTGGGAGTCCATTTTTCCACGCCTTCTAGACCTTATCCTAAGGGACAGAAGGGAGGAAAGATGTGGTTCCGCAAACCTCAGGGAGTCGCGCCTGCCGTACGTGGTGAATTTCCCCCTAGAGGCAGAGGGGGAAATAATAACAGACGCCCCAGAGGCAGAGGGGGTCCTCAGAACCAGGGCTCTAGGGAATCTTTTCCTGACCAACCCTTTCAGCATCCCTGAGAAGCTGCCCGACTGTCTGCCTTCGGAGGCAGTCGGGGGAAGATTATCTCTGTACCCAGAAGCCTGGCAATCCCTCTCCCAAGACACATGGGTAGAGAAGATCATATTCGAGGGTTACAAAATCCCTTTCACTTTCCCTCCGGTACAACTGCCAAAACCCCTACCCAGACGTACCACCCACACAAAGGGGTCAGGCTCAGCTAGAAATAAAAAAGCTGTTAGAAAAAAAGAGTCATCCAGGCAGTCCCAGTAGATCAGCTAGGATCCGGAATCTACTCCAGATTCTTTTTGGTACCAAAAAAGACAGGAGAATGGAGACCCATTTTGGACCTCAGCAGGTTAAACAACTCTGTACTAAAGACAAAATTTTGGATGGTAACACTGCAGTCCATTCTACCCTTTTTGGGCAGAGACCACTGGATGTGCTCGTTAGACCTCCAGGATGCGTACTACCATATAAAAATACACAGGTGCTCCAGGAGGTTTCTCCGCTTCCGGCTGGGAGTCAGTCATTTTCAATTCAGGGCCCTGCCCTTTGGTCTCACCACAGCCCCCCGGGTGTTCACCAAATGTTTGGCAGTGGTCACGGCTCACCTGAGACCGAAAGGATTCCAGGTGTTGCCATACTTAGACGACTGGCTTATTTCCGCTACCACCAAACAGGATCTCATAATGGCCAGGGATTACACTATTCAACTTTGCAACAGTCTGGGTATTTCTATAAATTTTGCAAAGTCCTCCTTGTTGCCTTGTCAATGTATAAACTTTATAGGCGCCGTATTAAACACCACAGAATTGTCTGCAACATTACCACCTCAGAGAGTGACAGACATAAGGCGGAATGTTCAGCTCCTGTTTCAGCCCAACAGAGTCCAAGTCAAGCTAGTATTGAAAGTGTTGGGCCTCATGGCGGCGGCGATTCTTCTACTTCCATTAGCCCGCTTCCACATGAGGCTCCTTCAGCGGATGCTGTTTTCCCAGTGGTCCTTTCAACAGATACCAGTGACCCACAACATTTTGATAACCCCATCTTGCAAGAAACATCTCTCCTGGTGGATGGTTTCCCCTCAGCTTTTTCAGGGCAGACCCTTTGTTCTCCCCCCTCCAGTTGCCACTGTCACAACGGATGCCTCCCTGATTGGGTGGGGGGGGGCATTATCAGGGCAGGACGGTCCAGGGCACTTGGCAACAGTCAGAATGCCACCTGTACATAAATGTCCTGGAGATGAGGGCGGTGCTTTTGACATTGCAAGCCCTTCAGAGCTGTCTTCCCACGGGGACTATAGCAATTCAAACGGACAATATGTCTGTGGTGTGGTACATAAACAAGCAGGGCGGAACAAGGTCCTACCCCCTCTGTCGAGACGCACTCAGACTTTGGCAATGGGCGATTTCATCTCAACGGTTTCTGATAGCAACGCACATCCCCGGGAAGTCCAGCATCATAGCAGACAGATTGAGCAAAACTATCCTCATGCCTCACGAGTGGTCTCTAAATCAAGCGGTAGCAGACGGAATTTTTCGGAAGTGGGGCCAGCCTTGCTGCGACCTTTTCGCAACTCCCCAAAACAGCAAGTGCCTCGACTTCTTCACACTTTTTCCTCTACCAAGCCAACCCCTCAGAGACGCTCTTGTTCACGTTTGGCCCCGGGGTCTTCTTTATGCCTTTCCTCCCTTTCCATTGATCCCGCAATTAATTCAGAAAGCAACCACATTGAGATCCAAAATGATCCTCATTGCCCCGTTTTGGCTCCGACAAGTTTGGTTCCCGTTCCTGCACAAATACCTACTGGAACAGCCTTGGCATCTGGAACCCCTTCTGGATCTGTTGACCCACCTCACGGGCAAGCTGCATCAGTCTCTACATTCCATCAACCTCACAGCTTGGTTGCTCCACTTCCAGCCATAGCCAGGCTTCCCCTTATTTCTCCTCCTGTTCGTGATATAATTCTGGCTTCCCATAATTCCAATACTAGGAAGACTTGTGCGAGTAAATGGAAGCATTTTTCACACTGGGCACAAACTAGGTCCTTAGATCCTTTCCATGCACCCATTCATGAGGTTCTAGACTTTCTGGCAGAGCTTTTTCATTCAGGGTCATCATCGGCCACTATCAGGGTACAATTAGCGGTCATTGCTAATTTTCATGTTGGACTCTCAGAAGCAAATATTATGTCCCACAAACTCTGTAAAGCCTTTTTCAAGGGCATCTTTTTGCTCAGACCTCCAGTCTAAGATCCACCCCCACAATGGGATTTAAATTTAGTTCTAACCTCACTAATTCTGCCCCCCTTTGAACCTGCAGCTTCTTGCTCCTTCAAACTTCTTTCTTGGAAAACGCTGTTTTTAGTAGCTATAACATCTGCCAGAAGGGTATCAGAACTTCAAGCCTTGTCTGTCCGTCCTCCTTATTTGGTTTTTCATAAAGACAGGGTAACTCTCAGAACAAACCCTTCCTTCCTACCAAAAGTGTTATCGGAAGCAAATCTAAACCACTCCATTGATTTGCCTGTCTTTTTCCCAGACTATACCAACAGGGCTGAACAAAAATTACATGCATTAGATGTTCATCGCCAATTACGATATTACCTAGACAGGACAAAACAATTCAGAAAGTCAGACCAGCTCTTCCTCTCTTATGCTGCAGACAAGAAAGGGCTTCCGGTATCGAAGGTTACTCTTTCCAGATGGCTGACATCTATTATTACCTTGGTCTATGAGTTGAGACACAGGCAACTTCCCTCTAGGCCTAAGGCTCATTCAACCAGGGCACTATCGACTTCAACGGCGTTTCAAGCAAGGTTACCACTAGATGCCATTTGTGCAGCAGCTACATGGGCGTCCAAACATACCTTTATTGCCCATTACAAGCTTGATTTAGCCTCCAGAAATAGAGCTGATTTTGGTTCCACTGTACTCAGGAGTCTGTTCCATTGAGCCACCCAGGACTAAGATGCTAGGGACGCTGTCCCATCCAGCAAGAATGAAGGCGAGAATGACAACTTAACATTAAGAAGTTATGTCTTATCATAACGTTCCATGTTAGTTGTCTTCTTCTCGCCTTATTTCTTGTGTCCCTCCCTCCTGCCCCCTAGCCTGGATAGACTCGAGGTTCTGAGTCCTTCCATTTCTGGAGATACAATATGTTGCATTTTTTTCCTTGTATCCTTAGTGTTACTAGCAGGTAATCTGTACTCGTAAAAGAGGATTATTATATTATTATTATAATATTATTATTTATACTATGTCTTAGCTTCCAAACGAGATCTGGGGAGTTATCGCATGGTATTGTGGGATATAGGGCTTTCTCGAGCCGGTAAAAATAGCTCTCGAGCTATAGTATAGGCCGAGTCGGCTCTGAACCCATCTAGCAAGAAAGAAGGCGAGAAGAAGACTACTAACATGGAACGTTATGGTAAGACATAACTTCTTATTATTTTTTATGGCGAAGTCATAATGTCTGCCATATTTAATATTTCTGTTAATAACATGACCATGGTAGAATTAAATATGGTACTTCATGGTAACAAATGAATGCTTGCATAAAGCTACAAAAGTTGTCACTGTTATTTCCTGTTTGTTTACGTCTAATGTGCAGATATTTACATGTATGTAGTAAAATATACATATATGCATAAATGCCATATTTCTGTAACAATTTCCCTTATTGTACGCCTGGCCAGAATGTGACACAGCATTTCACATACCCAGTCACCACTGGGATCAGAGAAGGCTCTTCAGACAGATGCAGCCCTCCGCATCAAGGAAATGCGCATTATTTTCTGGAGATAGTATGAATAAATTGGCATCAACCATCCATTTCCCATTTTGTACATGAGGTCTGGATGGCACAGCAAAATTTCTGCCATATGTTAATAATTATATTAATAACATGAACCAAAAGGTGGTTATAAGGTACCCCATATTATAAAA
This sequence comes from Protopterus annectens, assembly GCF_019279795.1. Classification (NCBI taxonomy): domain Eukaryota; kingdom Metazoa; phylum Chordata; order Ceratodontiformes; family Protopteridae; genus Protopterus; species Protopterus annectens. The sequence continues at coordinate 166,297,719 of NC_056743.1, read as the reverse complement.
TGAAAACACAAACAATGCAGGATAAACTTTGCTCTTACAATTGGCATATAACTAGCACTGCCTTGCAGATATTTACATTTAGCAAAAAACCAAAGCAGTATCAAACTACTAAATGTTGACCACACTATAAAAACACAGTAAATGAAAACAAAATGTAAAATGTGAGCACAGCAACACAGCCACCAAAAATGTATATAATAAAACGATTTATTAACAAGGATTAGTGCTTTTACCGCTTCATCAGATCCAAGTAGAAGAATAAAATCAACACAAAACACATTGAATATAAAAGAAGTTATACCCAATCAACGACTGCTGTCAAGAAAACAATTATATCATTTAGACAACAGTTACCGCTTCCTATTTAAGGCAGGTCTAAGAGGAATACCAGAGTTTAAACCTGGAAACCTGCATGCTTGTAAGGATACAATCCATTTTACCTCAAGCATTTCCACTTGATTATTAATATCACCCCTTGTGTTACTAGATGGAACTAGTTGTAAAGCCCTAAAATAAAAAAGTTATGTCCTGATGAATTTGCATGATTACCTAGGGTGGTGGTTCCCAAACTGTGCGCCGCGGCGCCCTGGGGAGCCACGGCTTCCTCACAGGGGCGCCGAGAGCAGCAGCAGCTGATTGCAGGTAAGAGAATGCCTGTATGAGTGTGTGTGTGTGTGTGTGTGTGTGTGTGTGTGTGTGTGTGTGTCTGTTTGCGTGTGTGAGTGAATGCGTGCATGAAAGTAAAAGAGTCTGTGTGTGAGAGATCGGTAGAGTGAGAGCGATGTGTGAGTGAATGCAGGAACGAATGAAGAAGTGGCTGTGTGTGTGTGTGTGAGATCGGGAGAGTGAGAGCGATGTATGAATGAATGCGTAAGTGGGTGTGTGACGTGTGTGTGAGATCGGGAGAGTAAGAGTGATGTATAAATGAATGCGTAAGTGGTTGTGACAGAGTGATGTATGAATGAATGCAGGTATGAATGAGGAAGTGACTGTGTGTGTGTTTGATCGGGAGAGAGAGAGAGCGAGGGATGTGCGAGTGAATGCAGGTATGAATGAGAACGTGACTGTGTGTGTCTGTGTGCGTGTGATTGAATGTCCAGATTTGTGCCTCATATTTTTGGTGTGTTTCTCCTAAAATCTGTACTTTTCTGGCAAATAGTTGAGGATTGAAATCATTAAAATAATGACAAACGTTTGAGTTTGACTCCACATCCTTCAGAGAATTCATGCTAATGCAAAACCTATTCTATCAACTTTCTAAGCTTGTAAGAGGAATATTTAAAATATGTCCCTGTTTGTCCCTCTTATCATTTTAGGCTTTGTCCGGATTTTTTTCTGAACAAAGCCTAAAATGATGGAGGGACAAATAGGGGCAGATTTTAAATATTGCTCTTACAAACTTAGAAAGTTGATAGAATAATATGTTTTGCATTAGCATGAATTCTCTGAAGAATATGGAGCCTTAAACTCAAATGTTTGTCATTATTGAATGACTTCCATCCTCAACTATTTGCTAGAAAAGTACAGATTTTAGGAGGAAAACAACAAACATATGAGGCAAATCTGGACATTCTGTGAAAATCTGTACTGCTGACATGTGTGAATCTGACACACACACACACACACACACACACTCTTCCTCATTCATACCTACATTCATTCACACACACACAGCCACTTCCTCATTCATACCTGCATTCACTCACACATCGCTCTGTCTCCCGATCTGACACCCACATGCCACACACCCACTTACGCATTCATTCATACATCCCTCTCACTCTTCGATCTCACACATACACACACACACACAGTCACTTCCTCATTCATACCTGCATTCATTCACACCCCACACACACACACACACACACACACTCAGTCACTTCCTCATTCATACCTGCATTCATTCTCATGCACACACACACATACACACAGCCACTTCCTCATTCATACTCACTCACTGTGACTCACACACACACACACACACACACACACACACACACACACACACACACACACACACACACACACACACACTTCCTCTTTCATACCTACATTCTCACACACACACACACACACACACACACACACACACACACACACACACACACACTTCCTCATTCATACCTGCATTCACACACACACACACACACACACACACACACACACACACACACACACACACACACACAGCCACTTCCTCATTCATACCTCCATTCATTCACACACACACGGCCACTTCCTCATTCATACCTGCATTCATTCACACACACACACACACACACACACACACACACTTCCTCATTCATTCCTGCATTCACTCACACTCGCCGCAAACTAATAAGCTCAACTGCAAAATAAACCGCGAACTGTTTGCGGCTAATTTTGCAACTAAGCTTATTAGTTTGCGGCTCCCCAGAGCACTGCAGCACACACTTTGGGAACCCCTGAAATATGCACTTTATGCGTGCTGTGGGGGTCCTTGGGAAAACCTGGATTCAGCAAGGGAGCTGAGTATCGAAAAAGTTTGGGAACCTCTGACCTAGGGCATTGGTGAGAGTTTTATTATGAATATTGCCTAGATGCTTTAATATGCGTTCTGTTAGCTGGCGTGTAGTCTTTCCCACATAAAAACATTCACATGTACAACATGTTGCTAAATGGACTAAGTCGTTACTCCTACAAGTCACCATAAATCTGGGTGAGAAAACACGTCCAGTCACTGGATGAATAAATTGAGCATCAAGGGCAGTAGAAAAACAGGCTTTACAATTTTATTTCATAGAAAAGTGCCCCTACTCATTGCTGGCTCAGAGGTAAGATTTGTGGGTCTATAACATAATAACCCTTTCATACTCATGTTATTCCTGAAAATTAAAGCCAGGACGCTCACTAATAATGTTCCCTGCTTTGCTGTCAGCTAGCAAAATGGGCCAATTCCTTTTAATAACATGATAAAATTGCTGTATATTGCTAGAAAAGGTGAAAAGTACATTAGGTCTTCTGATCCTATGCTTAAAGTGACTGAGTTAAACATGTCGATACACATTAGAAAAATACAGAGCCCACCTGTTCTTCCTCTGTAAAGCTACTTCCGAGTGAATATGATCTATCTGTTCTCCCTGGTAGCCTCTGTTCAAAACCCCCTTACAGAGATTTCCCGTTGTCTCACCCATCGTGCCATCATTTGTACAAAGGCGAGATACCTTTAAAGACTGACCCTTAACTATATTTGGAAAAATATAGGAAAGGTGCATACTAGAACAATGCAATATACTGTTCTTCCAACAGGGTTTCCTATAGAGCTTTGTTTCCGAGCCACCTTGTGAATTTTCGTACAAAGTAAAATCAATGGTGGTCAGTGAATAGTTCACAGTAAACTTGAAGAACACAAAAGTAACTTCTAAAAAGGAAACAAATTCGAGAAGTTTATCAACTTCACCTGCCCATAACACAAAAACATCATCCACAAATCTCACATAATCTTTGATAAACTTATTGAAAGGGTTATTATTAAAAACATGGTCATCCTCCCGTTGTACTAATGCCGAGTTGGCATAAGGGGTGCCCATGGCCACTCCCAGTTTCTGCAAATAATATTGATCTTCAAACAAAAATATATTATTACTCAAAATGAAATCTAACAGTGTACATATTAGAGTAATTAAACTGTGACTATAACCACTGTAATGTGCCAAAAACATCCTGATGGAATCAACCCCTTCAGAATTAGGAATCACTGTAAACAAAGTTTTAATGTCTAAAGTAACTAATATAACATCTGAAAGATCTCATCCAGCAATTGAGTTAAACAAATTAGAAAGAAAATGCTGAGTCTCCCTGAGAACTGAGGGGGCTTTCAACAACAAAGGCTATAGTTTATCCTCCACAAGAACAGAGAGTGGCTCAGTCATCCACCCTCGCCCTGAAACAATTGGGCGCATTGATGGGCATTGTAAACTCTTGTGGACTTTCAGCAAACCATGCATTGTAGGAATAAATGGATGTTTGACCATAAAATTCAAAAATATTGATTTCAAGGCCACACATAAGTAAATCATACAAGTCATTGCGTGCAACATAAATACATCTGTCAACATCTCTGAGACTAATACATAAATATGTACAAGAATGAGCAAGCATATTATTCATCCATACCAAATATTCACACCTGATCCGCGGTGGTGGTTCTGTGGTAGCGTTGTCGCCTCACAGTAAGACGCTGTCCGGTTTGATTCTCAGCTAGAGCATCTTCTGCGTGGAGACATGGAGACATGCGTGAATGGGTGTACCTTCGTTGAAGGTTGTGCGTCAGGGCTGGCAAATCAGCACATAAAAACCAACTGCCAATCATTAGCGGACCGGGGTTCCACTGTGGCGATCCCTAACCGGGAAAAGCTGAAAGACACAACAACAACCAAATATTCACACCTATTTAAAATGACTACAGTCCCTCCTTTATCAGCAGGTCTTATGCTTGTGGAAGTTTCAGCCTGCAACTGCTGCAGTGCCTCCTTTTCAGCAGTAGTAAGATTGTAAAACTGATGCTTACTAGAGTCAAACATATTAAAAATATCTGATTCACATACTTTAACAAAATCTTCTAAGGTTGGAGATAAGAGATGGATTGTAAGAACTACATCTACAGTTTGTTTGCGTCTTTCGGCTTTTCCCGGTTAGGGGTCGCCACAGTGGAACTCCTTTCCGCTAATGATTGGCAGTAGATTTTTACGTACTGCCTTGCCGGGCCTAACGCACAACCTTCAACGAAGGTACGCCCATTCACGCATGTCGTCACACAGAAGACGCTCTGAGAATCGAACGGGCAACATCTAAACAATAACATTTAATATTAGACCCCACAGTAGAGGCACTCATCTCCCCATATATACAGTGCAGTATGACATTCCTTCCAAAAAGTCTAATGTTGGCCAATAAGTTCCTTGAGATTCGACTTCTGAGCAGGTACAAAGCTCAGACCTTTATTTAGAAGAGTACTTTGAGCCGCTGACTATGTAAAGTTAGATAAATTACAAACTAGTCCATCCGAAGAACACTCTTAATACATGCGTGTTGCCGCTGAGCTGTTCTCCTTTGAAGCCTTCCCCTTCCGACTGTCCCTGTGCATCGTGCACCCTCTCCTGACCAGAATGTGTAATTTTGTCGGTAGAGGTAAAGCCATTAAAGGATTCATAGAAAAAGGACAAGGAAATACTCCATTAGTGAGTAAATCTCTAACTTTACTACAAGATTCAACAAAAATAGAGACCTCCTAGGGCAAGGTACCTGTAAAACCAACCAAATAGACAACAAAATAAAGGTACAGGTACTCCACGACAATCGAAGCCAACCAGTCTTACATACAAAATCCTTTATTAAGAACAGTAGAACAGTAAGCGCTTTCGTGTCTACAATGGACGCTTCATCAGACTTCAATAAAAACTTAAAAACAGTTTCAATAAAATACTTAAGAGCATAGTCACATGGACCAGTGGCTGCTTAGTCACAATTATAGTAGTATCACACCTGAAGGGTGTATGTAATTACACATTATCTTAAAAGCAAAAACCTTATTCCTAAAAACTGTTCAACAAAATATGTTCAACATACTTAACTTGAAAATACATAAAAAAACTCAAATATAATATAAATCAAAATAATAATATAAATCAAAAATAACATTAAAAATAAAAATCAATTGTGTTAAAGAGCACGATCTCTAAGGAAAGGTTTTAAAGTAACTCTTCATTGAGACCATGTCCAACATCTGCTTGCAGTCTAATAATCCATTTGTTCTCCTCCTTTTCAGTGAAATTCCCTATGTTCCCTAGTCTCATGGAGGTATGTATCAACTCCAATACTAAAAACTCAAAACTGTGTCTAGTGCCTTTCGATAAAACATGTCTCGCTAACACATTAGTTTAATTTTCTTTATTAATGGAATATAGATGCTCTCTGATTCTCTCCCTAAGAGTTCTATTGGTTTTCCCTACATAAAACATTCTACATGTCTGGCATACTGCTAGATATACTAGGTTACGAGTCCTGCAATCTGCATAATGGTTGAACTCGTAAACCTTCATAGTGTCTGGATGTTCAAATCTAACATCCTTCGAAATAAAAGAGCAGTGGTTACAACTACGGCATGGGAAAGTACCTTTCCTAACTGATGTAGGTCTACTATCCTTTTCTCCCTCATAACGCAACATGTCTTTCAAGCTTCTACTCTTCTTATAAGGGAAGCTGGGGTTAGTTCCTAAGATGACTTTCAGCCTTTCATCTAATAGTAGAATCCCCCAATTTTTCTTGATAACATCTGTAATCTTCCTGTTCCTATCAGTGTAAGTAATAACCATCCTTTTCTTGTTTGTGGGAGCATCAACCACTTCCAAACCTATATTAGGACTCTTGTGAATGTAGGGTTTGGCCTTCCCTTCACGTTCAACAAATGCTAGATTTGATAAATCTCTGTCATGGTAACCCCTTTTTTTGAATTCATCCTGTAGATTGGTTATAGCTACTTCAAAGTCCTTGTTGTTGCTGGTTAGGCGAGAGCATCTCATAGCCTGATTCCTTACTATATTTTTGTGTATGTGAGGTGGATGCATACTATCTCGATGTAAAAACGCATTCTTTCTGCATGACTTCCTATAGATCTCAGTTTCTAGCATGCCATCTCCCTTTCTCAAAGTTACATGTAAAAAACTTATACAGCTCCTAGACCATTCCCCAGATTCCTTACTATATTTTTGTGTATGTGAGGTGGATGCATACTATCTCGATGTAAAAACGCATTCTTTCTGCATGACTTCCTATAGATCTCAGTTTCTAGCATGCCATCTCCCTTTCTCAAAGTTACATGTAAAAAACTTATACAGCTCCTAGACCATTCCCCAGATTCCTTACTATATTTTTGTGTATGTGAGGTGGATGCATACTATCTCGATGTAAAAACGCATTCTTTCTGCATGACTTCCTATAGATCTCAGTTTCTAGCATGCCATCTCCCTTTCTCAAAGTTACATGTAAAAAACTTATACAGCTCCTAGACCATTCCCCAGTTAGTCTCAAAAAGGTTGCAGTACTGTTGATATGACAGAAATTCAATCAAAGTCTGTTGATCACCCTCCCAAATAAAGAACAGGTCGTATACATCAGTTATTAAAGGTACTTTCCCATGCTGTAGTTGTAACCACTGCTCTTTTATTTAACATCCAGGTTATGAAGGTTTACGAAATGCTAACCATTATGCAGATTGTTGCAGGACTGCGTAGCCTATTATATAGTATATGCCACTTGACATGTGTAATGTGTTGTATAGAAGACCAATAGAACTCTTAGGAGAGAATCAGAGAGCATCTATATGCCATTAATAAAGAAAAAATTAAAATAATCGTTGCGTGACATGTTTTTATTTTCGAACACTAGACACAGTTTTGAGTTTTTAGTATTGGAGTTGAGAACATACCTCCATGAGACTAGGGAACATAGGGAATTTCACTGAAAAGGAGGAGAACAAATGGATTATTAGACTGCAAGCAGATGTTGGGCATGGTCTCAATGAAAGAGTTACTTTACAACCTTTCCTTAGAGATCGTGCTCTTTAACACAATTGATTTTTATTTTTAATGTTATTTTTGATTTATATTATTATTTTGATTTATATTATATTTGAGTTTTTTATGTATTTTCAAGTTAAATATGTTGAACATATTTTGTTGAACAGTTTTTAGGAATAAGGTTTTTGCTTTTAAGATAATGTGTAATTACATACACCCTTCAGGTGTGATACTACTATAATTGTGACTAAGCAGCCATTGGTCCATGTGACTATGCTCTTGAGTATTTTATTGAAACTGTTTTTAAGTTTTTATTGAAGTCTGATGAAGCGTCCATTGTAGACGCGAAAACGCTTACTGTTCTTAATAAAGGATTTTGTACGTAAGACTGGTTGGCTTCGATTGTCGTGGAGTACCTTTACCTTTATTTTGTTGTTTACTACGAGATTCACAACTTATTAGATTTTGTTTATGCATTTGCACTAGCTGTTCCACCAGCATTGATATCAGTAACTAAAGTGCTTTGTGTTTTTGAAACGGCCCCTGAATTAACAGACTTCAATTGAGTATTCAAAGGGGACGTGTCAGTTTCATTCACAGGACAAGTGGTTGTTTCCACAGCAGAAGTAGCAGAAACATTGTTTCTCAGCCAAACAAATGTGTCCTCTGGCAAAGTCTGAATAATCCCTTAGCAGTTTCTTATGTTTCTGTTGTCGCAGCCTAAATTCATAAGCTGAAATCTCAGCACACGCATTGTCCAATTTAAGCATGTATTCATCACCAGGGAAATTAGACCTCAAATCATGCAATGCTGCATGACAATCCAGTGGGAAGCGCACAGCATTGAGTTTGTAAAGCGAGCAAAAAGGAGAAAAAATATGCCAGCATCTGACTGTTGGGCATCAGAAGGATGTTAGAGCCGAACTAGGCACAGAGATACTGTCAGTCATAACTATTATGACAGCTAGGTATACCACAGTTAGAGGAGAGAGACCTTATGAGCAAGTCAGACAAATAGTCTCCAGCCTCGTAAGTAGCAGATTTAATTTGAATCCTTCGTAAAGGTTGACAAAAAAGATCCTAACATGCTAGAGTAGTGCCAGAGCAAATAAGCAAGGAGAGTGGTGTATAAAAATGCAAATTTAGTATGTCACTTCATTAATTTCACAAAAGTGCAAACACCAATAAGGAGCTGATATGAATAACCGTATTGCTCACTGTAAAAACAGCTTCATACTTTAAAAAAATAAACAGCCTTGGCACCTACCAGTGACTACTAAATAGCAAACCTGATCATTGTTTTTGTCCAGTCTAACCTGAAGGCGAGCACAGTAAGTATACTTGAAACATCCAAACGCTACTTATTAGAGTAGACAGTGTGATCTCTGCTACTTGCCAACGTCGACCTGCACATAAACCAGAAGCATATTCATTTTAAGAATTAAAAAGTAAGTAAATTGTTTAGTAAATTCTCTCTCAAAAATCTAAAACTTTAATAATAGTAAAATCAGACAGCTGTCTGACATAGAATTACAGGCAGCAGGAAAAAATGTAATTTGCCTTGAGTAGGCAGTAAAGTTAGAGGAAGGAAAAGTGGGGCAATTGTCAGTGCAACTCTTTATGATTGTACTGTCAGCATCTTATACCTGCAGCAGTGTGAAAAGCCCTTAACATTAAAAAGGGAATTAAAGCTGCTTTGTGATGTGCTCAACACACTGCTGCTGTTGGGCTTGCTCTTCAGTGGGTTGTATTTTGCAAGTTTTTTTTCACAATATGGGATCTACAAAATCCATACAACCTTTGAAATCCAGACCTCAGGCTCAGATAACCTACACCAAGCATAAATAAACATACTTTGAGCTGCAGTATGTGTCTGACCAAAAAACTAGGCATTTCCTCCACCCCTTAGTAAGGTTTACCAAACAGTATTCTAAACCAAACTCCAAGCAGCTGTATTCACTCCTGCATCCACCCTGAGTCATTCATTTTGAAACCATGGACTAGCATGTCCACACAACTTTTGTAGTGAGTCTGATGGAGATGAGTACCTTGAGACAGTACAAGAATTGTTAAATGCTGCGTGACCGTCATCATCTGCTCAAACAGCATAACACAGTTTGTGTGAAATGTACATATGTAATGTCCTTGGAGGCAAAAATCTCACAGACAGTAAACTTGGACACCAAAATAGCCATACTCTACATCTCACCAGGGTCATCACAATACACATAATCAAATGCTGAAGTTGCCTAAACCTCCAAGACCTCCAAAACACAACTCGGGCACAAAACACACAAAGCAACTTAAGTCTATCACATCACATAACACAAGAACTTCCAAAGACACGGCTGATGAACATGTAAGGCAGGCATTTACAAAACCAAACATTCTAGTTATAAGTGACTGCATTGTAAGACAACACAGATGCACCTCTTACCAGGCTGAAATAGGAAAGAGTGATTGGTTAGTTGCTTGTCTGGTGCCAGCATCCATTGGAGCATACACGCACTCATGTAATTGAATAAATACCGGTATGAGTCTGTCATAGTACATGTGGGCATACGTGACTTTGATGTACCTTCTTGGACTAAATTAAGAGACATCTCTGTGTCCCAGCTAAGTATGAGCCTAACATTGAGCAGCATTTTACTTTCTCCAAGGACGATGCCACTATATGAGCAAAAAATAATGGACTTCAATAATTGAGTAAGTGTTTGGTGTCATTCAAAGGGGGGTCCAGTGTTTGTTTGCTTAGGAGGTAATGGTTGACCGACCACGCTGTTTCGTCAGGGATGGCCTGCATCTGTCCCCTCCCGGGTTTTGATTATTGGCAAAACCATGATCTACCACAGTAGTGCTTCTTTTGTAGGGAATATCAACCTGATAAACCTACCAACATAAAGCAAGCAAAGAAAAATATGAAGGTGTTACTTTATTAATGCTAGGTGCCTAAACAGGAAACTCCGCTGTCTACAAGCCATCCTCACCCTGGAGGACATAGACATCTTTGTAGTGACTGAGAAATGGTTTAAAACAGCAGACAGCACTCCAGCTATGTAGGGCTGTAATGCCTTTCACACATTTAAACCAGCTACTACACAGGAGGAAAAATAAGGTGGAGGTGTTTCAGTCTTCATCCAGAAGAAACTCTAGTTAAGGCTGGTAAAGCAGCATGATGCACTAGAGCTTCTTCATGTCCAAGTAACCATCAAAACTGTTCCATTCATGTATTAACTAGCTATGGAACTTCCTGTATGACCCAAGAAAGCCACAACATTTATCTACAGGAAACATAATCAGTCAGTATTAAACTCAATACCATTTCCCTTGGTGGTCTAAACTGTAGACTGGGAAACCTAAACCACCACTCCTAGTGCATATGCACAAGAGATTTGTGAACTTTAATATGGATGCCCTAGAGCAATTAGAGTACCCACTAAGAGAAACAGCATACTGGATCTTGTTTTTACTAATACGGGCATCTTGCACCATTCCCTTTGCGTATCTTTGTCACTTGTTAGGTCTGACCATAAAGCTGTCGTCATCAAAATAAAATTGAAACCAGAGAGGCTTTCCACCCAAGTTACCTGTAGAAATTTCTCAATGACAAGCTACCCCCAAGTGATACATTGGTAAGCTTCACATAGGTTCATAGGTAGGTACTAGGCTATCTGCCCGAGGGCATTTATAAGCCTAGCCAGAGTGTGTCGGCTTTCGCCGTCCCATTGATTAATTAACTGATTCTCCGTCAAGCAGAGCCAATGAAGTGATCCCAGGGGTGTATTTTCTGTTGCCCATCCACTCGTTAAGGTTTCTTTTGAAGAGTGTTAGTGAGGTGCTCTGCCTGATGTAATTTGGAATTTTGTTCCAAAGCATGGGGAGTCTCTATGACAGGAATCTATCCCTCCAGCATGTTCTATTTATTGTTGTGGCGAGGTTTAGCTCACTAGAGCGCGTGGCTCACAGTGACTTGATTTCTTTAGGTGGAGCATGTCCATCAGTTCTGAGTTGGACATGGCTTTGTAAGTCAGGCAGAGATCACCTCTGAGTAAGCGATATGCCACTGAGTACAGCTGAACTTTTTTCAGTCGGGCTGCATAGGACATATGTTTGAGACCAGTAATCCTCTTGATGAGGTACTTTTGTGGTCTTTCCAGCTGTTGGAAGTGTCTTGTGAGGTACTTCCCAAATGGGGCATTGTACTCTATGATGGGTCTAATGAGTGATGAGTAGAGGGGCACTGTAACCTCTCTCTATTTCTAGATGCGAACCCTTTAGTAATTAGATGGGCCACATAGAAGGATTTCCTAACTACTTTGGCAATATGATTGTCAAAGGAGAGATTACTATCTACCTGGGTCCCCAGATCTCTTATTACCTCTTCTGTATTAAAAGGGCTGCCACCTATGTGGTAATTCGTGGGTGTTTTGTTTTTCCCAAACGGGATGACTATGCATTTTTTGGCATTTAACTTGAGGCCATGACTTTGACACCAGGTGTCTGTCTCAGTAAGGCCCTTTTTGAGGATGTCCGTGTCAGTGAGTCAATTATGGCTCCTAGTTTGCAGTCATCGGCGAACTTGGTTAGCCATAGTCCTCCTGTGTTTGCCTGTACTTCTGAGAAGTATATGCCGAACAGTAGGGGTCCCAGGACCGAGCCTTGCAGAACACCACTTGTGACTGGTTTAGAGTCGGACCTGGAGCCTGCTTTTCTTACTATGAGTTCTGTCTGTAAGCCAGTTGGCAACCCATCTCGTGACATAGGGGTTTATGTTCAGGGTGGTGAGTTTTTCTGTAATACCAGAGTGGGGAATGGTGTCGAAAGCCTTGGCGAGGTCAAGGTAGGCTGTGTGAATCACCTTTCCCTCATCTATGGCCTTGGTGACTGTCTCGAAGAAGTCAACCCGGTTTAGTAGGCATGATCTGCCCTTAACAAAGCCAAACTGGGTCAGGTAAAGTGTTTGGAGGTTTCCAATGTCTTTGTTAATGAGTTCCATGATGATGCTCTCCATAGCCTTGCAGACCAGGCTAGTCAGGTTTACAGGGTGATAGTTACCAGGGTTATTTGTGGCCCCTCATTTGTGTAGAGGAATAACCATTGCTGTGCACCATTCTATGGGCATGTAGCCTGTAGAGAGACTGAGGTTGAACAGCATGTTTAGGTGGGGGGGGTTAGTTTGTTCTGTAGTTCATGCAAGACGTAGCCTGGGACACCATCTGGTCCCATTGATGCTGTGTTTTTGGCTTTTGAAAGGGCTGTTTTCACCTGTGCGTTTGTGATTTTTGGGACACTACACTTTTCCGGTATTATTGTGGGCCCTTTTGGAGGTGAGAGAGGGGTGAAGTTTGCACTGAATCTATCTGCCAGGATGTTGGCAATATCAGTAGGTTCAGTATATTTTGTGCTATTTTGCACTAGCGCAGTGCATATCTGCCAGTTGCCACTTAGATTCTTAACATAGCTAAAGAAGACTTTGTGGTTATCTTTTGAATCCTTGGCTATTTTTATTTCGAAGTTAGCTTTGGATGATTTCATGAGGGACCTCAGTTTCTTACCGATACTGATCAGGGATGTCTTTCCTTCTTGGGATTTGCTTTTTTTCTCAACTAGTTTCCTCCTTCTATTGTATAGCCTGTTTAATGCAGGGGTCCACCAAACTGGTTTCCTTCTCTTAGAGGAGTGAGTCTTGGTTTTGCTAGGGATGGCACAATCCATGCATCCTTGTAGATGCTCATACAGTACATTTGTAAAGGTTTCTGCATCTTGGGCATCATTATCCTTTAGCGTGGGGGCTGTGAAACTTACCACCTCTAAGCAAGGTGAAGTTTGCTTTAGAAAAGTTTTCTACTGTGGTTTCCTTAGTTGGGGTGGTGGTGGTGGGGTGTGGACATCCAGATTGATTAGTTTATGGTCTGATCTAACCAGTGACAGGTTGACCTCCGGTGTGGAGCACCTGTTGCCCGTGTTGGTGATAACCAGGTCCAGTATGTTTTCACCTCTGGTAGTGGAGTTTACCAGCTGATCCAGGGTGTTTGAGTTGATGAATTCCAGGAAGTGCTGGGCCTGGGAATTTGTATTCTAGTAGTTTTCCCAGTGAATGGTAGGGTAGTTGAAATCACCCAATATTAGGATGTTCAGTAGGACCTTTATGTTTTCCAGTGTCTCCAGAAAGATGGAGTGGTGGTCCTGGGTCATGGAGGGTGATCTGTAGCAGGCCACAATTTGCATTGCAGATTTGCCTGATGTTAGTTGCACATAGATGATCTCAGAGGTATCTTGCTACGCCACTAACCTTTAGGTGTAGTTATCCTTGATGAATATGGATACACCTCCTCTTTTGTATTTCGGTCCGTGTTCTGTGGCCGAAACGTGTGGTATGAGTTGTAACCTGGTAGTGCTGGGTTGCTCTCTGGAGCCTTGAACCAGGTTTCGGTTACTGCACAGATGTCGACGTTCTCCATACTGAGGAGTGCTTCGAGCACGTGCATTTTGAGATTTAAACTCCTGGCGTTGAGTAGCATAACCCTCAGATGTTATGTAGTCCTATCTCGCCTACATTCTTACCCGTGGGTTCGGAGCTGAGTATCGGCTGCGACTTGGCTGATTTTCTAGCTCGAAGTATTTCATTGGCTGGGCTAAGCACTTATCCCATGGTGCACTGCTCTATATCCCCAGATCTCATTTGCCGCTCGTGTAGCTCGGACGTGGTCTCGCTTGACTGTGGCTAAGTACCCTCTTTTTTCTTGTCTTAAGAAAAGTTTTGATTCATATCAAAGCTATTTTCATAGCTATTTTTCTAAGTTTGTCGAGAATTGTGATTATTGTGTGGTATCCCACTGACTGTTCCCTCGGGCTAGGCCAGTTTCAGTTAGAGGGCCTAGTTCTCCTCATTTTGCCTTCTGTGTGAGTACGGTCTAGACCGTTTAAGTTAGAGGTTTGGGCTTTCCCTTTCCTTGTGGGTTTTCAATCCCTTGTTGAGAGTTTGTATTTGCTGTGTAGTGTGTGTTTGGTCACTGTGTAGTGTTGGTCATTGTTTAGCATCGTTCCCGCTTTTTGTAGTGTGAGCGCCTGTGTGTTGTTCTCAGACTTGGTTTTTGCCTTGTTGGCGTAGTAGTTAAGATGTCTAAAGATCCCAAGGACCACAAACCTTCGGGTTTCAAAAAGTGCTCTAAATGTGGGTACAAAATGTCCATTACCGATAGGCATTCCATTTGTGTCTATTGCCTGGGAGCCATCCATCTGCAGGAATCCTGCAGTTTTTGTCATGCGTTCAGTCCTAGCATTCTCCAAGAGAGAAAGAATAAGCTAATTTTAAAGGGACTCTTGAAATCCTCTTTTGAAGAGGCTATGGATTCGTCTTCCAGTGGAAAATCAAAATCTGGCAAGTCAAAAAAATAGATCTCCGGCTCTGGAGAAAATCTCAAAAACTGCATCAACCTCCTCGGCTCCACTGTCCTCGGGGCCGCAGGAAGTGTCAGTATTGACGGAACCGGCGTCAGCTGCAATTTTATTGGAACCTCTTAGGAGCAGATCGCCCAGTCTCAGTCCAGCTTCAACTGAGAGGAGATCTCATTCTTCATCCCTGTCTTCCAAATCCTCCAGGACCCTTTCGGATGTGGATGTTGATAGGGTGGTTCAGAGACTCCTCCAGTCACCGGTCCGGCCCAGTCGGCTCTGGAGCCTGTCCCGACCCCGTCTTCGATCATTCCTCCTCTGAGCGCATCTCTGTCTTCGAAGCCGGAGTGTTCCACTCTGTGTGATGTTCCTAGGTCGGCACCAATGCCCCATTTGGCTCCATCGGTACTGGCATTGGCTCCGACCTCGTCGGCTCTGTCCTCGGGGTTCAGGACTCGGCATTCTTCGGTCGGGCCTGAGGGGAACATCTCGGGGCTTATTTTGGCCCTGAGCCTCCCTCTCGGTGCATCGGCTCGGGGAACTCCGACCCGTCATGGCCTCAGAGGCTGGTCGTTCCTCTGATTTGGGGGGGCCGGCCTTTGAGGCTATGCGGACCATGCTGGCCAGATCGTCAGCTACATCAGGCGGGTCAGTCACTCTGTCCCCCACCACTCCGGTGAGAGCTTCTGATCACCACCCATCCATGGACAGCAGGGCACCAGGGCCCCCCACAAGTGGTCCCCAAATTTCTTAGAGTTCTTCAGAGTTCATGCCTGAGGAGCCCCCCAGAAAGAAAACATGCAAGAGGAAGCCCATAGACTCCCAGGATGAGTCCCTCACCTCTGATACTGACCTAGAGGAATCGGAGGGGTCCCCCGAGTCATCCCCTGATGTTTCCTTCTCCGATATCCTGGAGATACTGAAATAAAGAGGTGACTGGCCATCCAAAGCCCCTTCCGAGGAGGAGTCAGTATTCCTTAAGGCCTTTGGTGCTCAGCCCTCCGCCTCCTGGGTGCCTCCACCCTTCGAACTCCTTGATCTGATTTGTCGAAGAGTGTGGGAAAACCCTGATTCTGTGGAGCCCGTACCCAGGGTCCCAACAAGTTTCTTTCCACTCCCCAGGGCAAAGAGTTTCTGTCTAAAGGAGTCTGTGTAGATGCCATGGTGGTGGTGGCAGCCACTCGAAAGGAAGTAGCAGAGTCTTCTTCATCCGTCCATCCTCATAACAAGGAGTCTAGGACAATGGATCGGTACGGGAAGTGTACCCTCTCGTCAGCAACCTTTACCTTACGGTCACTGAATTACCTGTCTCACTTCACTCTGCTCCAGAGAGATCTCCTCAAGGAGTTAGGAGATACTCTTGCGGGTAACGTTCCTGAGGCTGTGGCTCAGACGGTTAACGCCCAGGTCTCTACCCTCAACCTCATTGTTAACTCATCCATGCGGCTCATTTCATATGCAGTCGAGGGAGCGAGTAGGGCAGCAAGCTCAGGGGTCGCACTTAGAAGGCAAGCCTGACTGCGTCTGTGTCACTTTGCGGAGGCCTTCAAGTCTTCCTTCACTGACGCCTCCTTTGATGGTTCCTCTTGGTTTGGACCAAAGTGAAAGACACCCTCACCAGGTGCGAGCAAGAGGGAAAGACCCTGTCTGCCATAGGGGTCCATTTTTCCCTTCCTTCTAGGCCTTATCCCAAGGCCCAGCGGGGGAGGGGGGATGTGGTTCAAGAAATCACAAAGGTTTTTTCCTGCCGCACAAGGTGAACCCCCCTCCAGAGGCAGGGGAGGGGGAGGTTATTCAGGGAGACGTCGCCCCAGAGGCAGAGGGGGCCCCCGCAATTCGGGAGAGCGCGATTCCTTTCATAGCTCTCCCTACTCTCATTCCTGAGGGTGTGCGCAGCTGTGCTTATCCAGAGCCAGTCGGGGGTCGAATTTCATTATATCCGGAAGCCTGGGAAAGCATTACCCAGGACCGATGGGTATTACGAATAATTTCTGGAGGTAATCTCATTCCACTTACATCAGACCCCCCGCCAATCAGAAAAATCCCAGACGTTCCACCCAGTCAGAGGGATCAAGCAACCTCAGAGGTCTCAAAGCTGCTTGAAAAAGGAGCCATCCAGCATGTCCCCTCAGACCAGATCGG
Organism: Protopterus annectens; assembly: GCF_019279795.1. NCBI lineage: Eukaryota > Metazoa > Chordata > Ceratodontiformes > Protopteridae > Protopterus > Protopterus annectens. The sequence goes on along the minus strand of NC_056743.1, from coordinate 166,280,623 downwards.
ATTAGAGACTTACTCAAGATTCTTTTTGGTGCCGAAAAGAACAGGGGACCTGAGACCCATACTAGATCTCAGCCAACTGAACAACTACGTACACAAGTCCAAGTTCCGTTGTTGGGAGAGGTGTGGATGTGCTACATCGACCTCAAGGATGCTTACTACCATGTGAAAATGGACAGGGCATCCAGGAGTCATGTACGCTTCTGGCTGGGAGCCAGTCATTTCCAGTTTCGAGCCCTGCCCTTTGGTCTCACCAGAGCCCCCAGGGTGTTCACCAAGTGTATGGTGGTGGTGACGGCTCACTTGAGACGTCAGGGATTCCAAGTGTTTCCGTATCTGGATGACTGGCTCCTTACTGCCCCCACCAGGCATCAACTAGTTCAAACCAGGGACGCTACCATCACTCTATATCATCAGTTGGGTATAACAATAAATTGGGAAAAATCTGCTTTATTGCTCTCGCAGTGTGTCACCTTTATAGGAGCAGAATTGGACACCATTCGAATGCAAGCATTTTTACCGCAGGAAAGGATCAAAGTCTTACAACAGCAGATACGCATGCTGATTCCCCTGAGACAGGCGAAGGCAAGATGGGTTCTCCAGCTCCTAGGGACCATGGCAGCAACAATCATGTTGGTCCCTCTAGCAAGATTGCACATGAGAATTCTCCAATGGCTCCTCTTTGTTCAGTGGTCTCTCCAAAGACTTCCACTTTCTCACCCCATTTTGCTCACGGACAGATGCAAGCAGGAAGTCAGTTGGTGGCTGTGCACCAACAATTTGGACGGGGGAAGGACCTTCGTCCCACCCATCCCGGTTGCCACAGTGACCACAGACGCCTCCCAGATGGGGTGGGGGGGCATTATCTTGGCAGGACAGTCCAAGGCACATGGCAAGAACACGAGATACATCTGCATATAAACGTCCTAGAGATGAGAGCACTGCTACTTGTGTTGCAGACACTTCAGTGTGTTCTACCTCTAGGGACGATTGCGATACACTCGGACAACATGTCAGTAGTGTGGTATCTAAACAAGCAAGGGGGAGCCAGGTCTTACCCTCTGTGCAGAGAGGCCATGCGAGTGTGGCATTGGGCAGTTACTTCCCAACGGTTTCTGGTGGCAACGCACATTCCGGGGAAGTCCAACGTGATTGCGGACAGGCTAAGCAGAGCTATTCTGATGCCTTACAAGTGGTCCCTGAATTGCCTGGTTGCAGAGCGAATCATCAGCAGATGGGGGTCAGCCTTGCTGCAACCTTTTTGCCCGTCCCCTTAATGCAAAATGCAGCAACTACTTCACGCTGATCCCCCCACAGGGGGAGTCACCCAGGGATGCTCTGGTTCAAGTTTGGCCCTCCGGTCTGCTTTATGCTTTCCCTCCATTTCTTTGCTGTCAAAGGTGATTCAGAAAGTGCAATCCTTGGGAAGCAGAATGATTCTGATTGCTCCACACTGGCCTCACCAAGTTTGGTTCCCCTTTCTTCAGCAATTCATTGTGGACACTCCTTGGACTCTGGACCCTCAACCAGATTTACTGACACACGTCGGGACAGTTCCACCCCTCCCTGTTGACCCTCCAGTTGACAGCCTGGCTGCCCCACTTCCATTGTTAGTTAGACTTCATAATTTCTCACCAGAAGTGGTTCCTATATTATCGTCCTCTCATAAACCATCCACTAGAAAGATTTACTCTAGTAAATGGAAAAGGTTTTCTATCTGGGCACATACCCGAGGCAGTGATCCTTACACAGCTCCAATCGCTTCAGTCTTGGAGTTTTTGTCTATGCTTTTCCATCAGGGTTCCGCATCAGCTACCATTAAAGTTCAACTGGCAGTGATCTCTAATTTTCATGTAGCGAATGAGCCTAATCTCATAGCGCATAGACTATGCAAGGTTTTCCTGAAGGGTACTCTGTTGCTCTGTTCCCCGGTTTCCGAACCAATCGTGCCCTGGGATCTCAATTTTATTCTAAAAGCCCTTACTGTACCACCTTTCGAGCCTGCAGCTACCTGCAAATTGAAATTCTTGACCTGGAAAACAGCCTTCTTAACAGCAATCACTTCAGCAAGGCGAGTTTCAGAAATTCAAGCCCCCTCTATCAAACCTCCATACTTAATCTTCCATAAGGACAGGGCCTCTCTTAGACCAAATTATTCGTTCCTTCCTAAAGTGCCTGTGTTCTTTCCTCACTTTTCTAACAAGGCAGAATTCAGATTTCACCAGTTGGATGTACACAGACAATTACGCTTCTATCTGCACCGCACAAAAGATATCCGGAAGTCTGACCAACTTTTTGTTTCCTTTTCGGAAAAACGAATGGGGGTCCCCGGTCTCCAAGGTTACCCTATCTAGATGGATATCTAGTTGTATCCCCTTCGTCTACCAAGCAGGAGGTAAAGATCTGCCATTTCCGGTCAAGACTCACTCTACTTGGGCTGTTTCCACATCTACAGCCTATCAAGCCAAATTGTCAATGGATGATATATGTGCTGCAGCTCCTTGGGCTTCTCCTCACACATTTGTTTCTCATTACAAATTGGACGTGGTTTCCAGGGGCAGGTCTTCATTTGGCTCCACAGTTCTCAGGAGTATTTTCCTATGAGCCACCCAGGATGTAGGTGCTAGGGACGCTGTCCCACGGGTAAGAATGTAGGCGAGATAGGACTACATAACATCAATAAGTTATGTACTCACCATAACGTTTGATGTATGTAGTCCATCTCACCTCACATTCTTACTTACCCTCCCACCTTCCCCTTCTTGGGGGATTTGCAGGTTAGTTTGTTTATCTGCAGAGTTCCCTTGCTTAGCTTATTCCTTACCTGGATGTGATGTGTGCATGGAGTACAAATGAGTTTCGCAGCAAACTAGACCTGGGGATATGGAACAGTGCACCATGGGATACCTGCTTAGCCCAGCCAATGAAAGACTTCGAGCTAGAAAATTGGCCGAGTCGCAGCCGATATTCGGCTCCGAACCCACGGGTAAGAATGTGAGGCGAGATGGACTACATACATCGAACATTATGGTGAGTACATAACTTCTTGTTTTTTGTTAGTTGTGCTGTTTATGGAGGTGGGTTTGACTTTTGAGCTTTGCCTAAAAAAGGCACTATGGGGGAGGCAAGAGCCTTGGCCAGTATTCGAAAGCCTAGGGGTGACGGGTGCAAGCCATCTCTTGCGAAGCAACGCGGCTTGTCGAGCATGTCGTCCCAGGCTGACAGACACTGGATCCCCTTTGAATGGCACCAGAAGCTTAGCCAATTGTTGAAATTGATCATTCTTTCTTTATACTGAGGTATCATGCTTGGTGAGGGCAGAGTGCTAGTCAGGGTCATACCAGCCTGGACTACATGATCAGAGAGCTCTTCCATGTCTCTCTTCATGTAGTCCAGGGAGGTACGTCTCAGGTCATTCACACCAACATTAACAATGACAGAGTCACATTTGTACTTGTTCTGGAGTGACCTGAGTGCTTGTGTTATGTGGCGGATTCTGGCTCCCGACAGGCAGCTAACCATAACCTTCTGCTTGTCCAGCCTAGTGAGTGGGACGTCATTGTGCCTGACTGTAGAGTCACCTATTACTAGTGTGTTAGGTATGTTGTTTCGCCTTAAGGGCTGTAATTGTGCAGCACACTGGTTTTGTGTGTTGTCTGGTTTGTGACGGGAAGTGCAGGTTGTTTGGGTGTCTGCTTTGGAGGTCTCTGATGCTTTTGCAGGTATTTATTTAGAGCCTCCGAGTATGATTTTGTGTATTTGTGTATTTTTTGCCAGTGCTGTTTTAGTAGGTCTGTGTGTGGCTGGAGTTGTGGTGCAAGTGTTAATCTTCTCCTCCTGACTGTCTGTACCTGTCTTGGGTGGAGACAGCTTAGCTTCCAGTTTGGCTGTATAATTGCATCTCTCACATATGTTAGTGTTTTGTGGTAGGAGGAGAGGGTTGTCTGTGTACATGAGGCAGGTGTAACATTGCCTCAGGATACCCAGATTCACCAGCTGGACTGGAGAGTGCACCTGAAGTTGCCCTTTAGTCATGCCTGAAGGGTGAGCTGCTTAGTCGCTTGGTTGGTGAGGGGTGAATAAAGAGCCTTGCCCTGCTGGGCTGTCAGTGTCAGGGTATATTAGTGCTTGCTATTATGTCTGAGCAAGTGCTGGGCTGTAAGATGCTTTTTGTGTGCTTAGGTTGAGAGTTTGACTAGTTTCAAGGGAAAAACTGAAGAGGAGACTTGGTGGAGCCAGGAGTAATTTAACCGTAGCTATAAAACCATGCAAACTCGGTTTTTATAGTAGGGAAATAAGAGATAGAAATTAGACCAAAATGACCAATAAACTACTAACTTCTCGGCTGGTACCACTCCTCCAGGGACAGATAGGTTGCTCAAAGCTCCCCTCTCTCACAGGTGAACAGAGAAACTTCCTTCTGCCAAGTAAGGTATGGGCCACTCAGAAACTAGTATCACAGCCCTGAATTCAGCACTAGCCTGAAAACTGGACTGTACTAGCTTAGAAAGGTGGGAAACAAGGATTTTTTTTTTTGTTTTTGATTTTTGAAAAGATAAAGCAAAAACAGTAAAAAATAAAATACACTTAAAACAGCATTAAACAACTACAAACGATCAGAAAAGGCTATCACAATTTAGTGTGTAGCCTACAACAGTTAAACAAATTATTTAAACAAAAAACAACTTTTTAAAAGTGCAGACAGTCAAATAAGTACAATATGTGAAAAAAAAACAAGCTTTTAAATCACAATAAACGCTGCAAAATCTGTGTTTAGGCAGAAAACGGTTAAGTACAGCAAGAAAGTACAGAAAACTGATACTTAATCACTCCAAAGTCTCTCGCCTAAGCTAGAAGGCTTGTATCAGTTTAAGGCTTTCTAGTGCTACCCAGTAGGTTAGTTACAGGAAAGATGGGAAACCAGCGCAGATGTGGTCTTTTAAACCAGAAAGTTGAAAGAGATGGACAAACTGTCCAAATGGTCAATAAACTACAATTTCTGAGCCAATAACCTCTCCTCTCGTGGTACACGGGCTACCTAGTGCTTACCACTCCCACTGATAAGCCAGAAGGCTTTCCTCGTACACAGAAAGGCTTGCAGGGCTCAGAAGCTTACCAACAGTCCTGGATACAGCAACTCTCAAGATTGCCTGAATAAGCAATTCAGAAAGAAGCAATGGGGGAGGATCTATGTATGGCTCCCAAATATGCAGAATAGTCTAGAAGATTTAAGATTTTTGCTTGGAAGTGTTTGCATAGGTATTTTTATACCTCAAGCAGACTCAAAGAGTTTTTCCTTAGGTAGATGGCAAATGTTGAAGATGTGATGGGGAGAAAGAGGTAACTGGGAACATATGTTTCGGGAGTGTAATGAGATGGCAGACTTTAAAAATTCCATACAGAGTACTCTGTTAGAAATACTGGGTGAGCAAATGGGTGTAACTAAGGACATTTTTTTTTGTTTAGCCCCAATCCCAATTCCAGGATCTGAATTACCTACATGTAGTAAGGCCTTGTTAAGTTTGATTCTGGATTCTGTTGGCTGCCAAAAAAAAAAAGTACTAGAAAATGGAAATCAAAGTCTAAATCAACTGTATTTAAATTAGTGAATATTGTAACAGGGGTAAAAGAACTGGAAGTGAGATCTTTGGAAAAGGGGTAGGAGCAATTTGCATAGGAAAATGGAAATTGTGGGAACAATACCCAGTGAAAATGTTTTGGAGAAGGAAAGGGGTTTAAGGGAAGGCAGGAACTGACCAACTTATGCAATGTTGGAGTGATTATATTGTACAAAAGAATGTATGTGATAAGTAATGTAACTGTGAACAGGGTAATGTAGTTTGCTTTTTTTTACATAAATGTAAATTTGCCTGTGTCACAAGTGATAATTCGCTAAAAGTGTTTAAAAAAAAAAAAAAAAAAATCCTTGGAATAAAAGTACCCGATGTTAAAAGGTACAAATGGATCAGTCAGGTCCAACAGTTCCACTCATAGTTTATTGAAGGCAGTCAAACAGAAAAAAAAAGCCAAACAAGGCCCAATAAAATCAGATCACTTGCTACTACAGTTAAAGCACAGAATACAAAACTGTTAAGAAAATGCTCTTTCGACTTCATGATTTTTGTCCTCACACAGTGCACTATATTTTCCATTGGGTTTTAGTTGTTGGTGCACTCCACATCTTTTTGGTTTTAGGCCAAGATGGCCACCCAAGCCAAAGATAATAACTAGGTGCTTTTTAGTTCTGTTCATATCTCAGAACAAGAAGTTATGTACTCACCATAACGTTCGATGTATGTAGTCCATCTCGCTTCACATTCTTACCCATGGGTTCGGAGCCGAATGTCTGCTCCGACTCGACCATACTTTAGCTCAAAGTCTTTCTATTGGCTGGGCTAAGATGGTGTCCCATGTTGCACTGCTCTCTATCCCCAGATCTAGTTTGCTGCGAGCACCAGCACTCGTTCTCCATGCATAACAACACCTAAGGAAGGAAGAACAAATCAAGATGAAGGGAGCTCCGAAACCAGGCCTAACCTTCAGATCTCCCCGGACGGGGGAAGGTGGGGGGTAAGTAAGAATGTGAGGCGAGATGGACTACATACATTGAACGTTATGGTGAGTACATAACTTCTTGATGTTATGTAGTCCAATCTCGCCTACATTCTTACCCGTGGGACAGCGTCCCCAGCACCTAAATCCTGGGAGCCTCAGTGGAAAATACTCCTGAGCACTGTGGAATCAAAGGAAGACCTGCCTCTAGATACCACATCTAACTTTTAATGAGTAACAAAGGTGTGAGGAGATGCCCAAGTAGCTGCAACATAAATATCATCCATAGACAATCTGGCCTGAAAAGCTGTAGATGTAGAAACAGACCGGGTAGAGTGAGCCTTCACTCGGAACAGTAAATCTCTTCCCCCTGAAGTATAAATGAAAGAAATACAACTGGAGAGCCACCTGGACAACGTGACTTTGGAAACAGGAGACCCAAATCTGTTTTCTGAAAATGAAACAAATAACTGATCAGATTTTCTGAGGTCCTTCGTTGTGGGAAAAATAATATCGTAATTCTGTGCACATCAGCTGATAAAATTTGAATTCTGCCTTGTTTGAGTACTGAGGAAAAAACACTGGCAATTCAATGGATGGCTTAAGGTTACTAACTGACGCTACTTTGGGAAGAAAGGAAGGATTCGGTCTGAGAGAAACACTGTCCTTATGAAAAATAAAAGAAGGTGATTTGAGTGATAAAGCTTGAAGCTCCGAAACGTGTCTGGCTGACGTGATGGCTACCAAAAAGACAGTCTTCCAAGTTAAGAATTTTAAATCACAAGTGGCTGCAGGCTCAAAGGGGGGTGAGGTAAGACCCTGTAGAGCAAAGTTTAAGTCCCAAGGCATAACAGGTTCAGAGACAGGAGGATAAAGCAACAAAGTGCCCTTCAGGAAAGCCTTACAGAGTCTATGTGCCATTAGGCTAGGTTCGTCTGCGACGTGAAAGGTAGAAATCGCTGCCAACTGGACTTTAATGGTTGCGGCAGCTGAACCCTGGTTGAAAAGCATAGAAAGGAACTCCAGTACTGACAAGATTAGAGCTGTTTAAAGGGTCAATCTGTTTGGCATGTGCCCAGATGGAAAACCTCTTCCATTTGCTGTAATAAATCTTCCTGGTCGAAGGCTTATGAGAGGAAGATAGAATATGAACCACCTCCGGCAAAAATTGGTGAAGCCTAACTAATGATGGAAGTGAAGTAGCCAAGCTGTCAACCGGAGGGTCCGAAGAGAGGGATAAAGCTGCCCTGACATGTGAGTCGGTAAGTCTGGTTGTGGATCCAGAATCCAAGGAGCGTCCATGAGATAGGGATGGAGAAAGGGGAACCAAATTTGATGAGGCCAGTGTGGAGCAATCAGAATCATTTTGCTTCCCAAGGATTGCGCTTTCTGAATAAACTTTGACAGCAAGGGAACCGGAGGGAAGGCATATAGTAGACCGGAGGGCCAATCGTGGACTAGAGCGTCCCTGGGAGACTCCCCCTGAGAGGGAATAAGGGTGAAGTAAATGCTGCATTTGGCATTGAGGGGGCTGGCAAAAAGGTCGCAGCAAGGCTGACCCCACCTGCGGAAAATCTGCTCCGCAATTTGACAGTTCAGGGATCACTCGTGAGGCATCAGAATAGCTCTGCTTAGCCTGTCTGCGATCATATTGGACTTCCCCGGAATGTGCGTTGCTACCTGAAAACGTTGGGAAGACACTGCCCACTACCACACTCGCATGGCCTCTCTGCAAATAGGATATGACTTGGTTCCTCCCTGTTTGTTCAGATACCATACCACCGACATATTGCCTGAGTGGATCGCAATAGTCCTGAGAGGAAGAAAGCTCTGAAATGTTTGCAACACTAGTAGCACTGCTCTCCTCTCCAGGACATTGATATGCAGATGCATCTCGTGCTCTTGCCCACGTGCCTTGGACTGTCCTGCCTAGATAATGCCCCCCCACCCCATCTGAGAGGCATCCGTGGTCAACGTGGCAACCGGAGTCGAAGGAACGATGGGCTTTCCCGCATTGAGGTTGTCTTTGAGAAGCCACTAACTGAGATCCTGTTTGCACCTGTCTGTGAGTAGAATAGGATGAGAAAGTGGAAGACTTTGAAGAGACCACTGGGCGAAGAGTAGCCATTGAAGGAGCTTCATATGTAACTTGCCAGGGGGCTAACATAATCGTAGCAGCCATCGTCCCCAACAATTGGAGGACCAATCTTGCCTTCACTCTTCTCAGAGGGAGCAAGGCATAAGCCTGTTGTTGTAGGACTCTGATTCTTTCCTATGGTAGAAATGCCTGCATGAGGACGGTGTCTAATTCAGCGCCTATAAAAGTGACACGCTGCGAGGGCAACAAGGCAAATTTTTCCCAGTTCAAGGTGATGCCCAACTGTTGACATAGGTTGATAGTAGCGTCTCTGGTCTGAAGTAGCAGATGCCTGGCGGTGGCAGTAAAGAGCCAGTCGTCCAGGTATGGAAACACTTGGAATCCCTGACTTCGAAAGTGAGCAGTCACCACTGCCATGCATTTGGTAAACACCCTGGTGGCTGTGGTGAGACCAAAGGGCAGGGCTCGAAAGTGAAAGTGACTGGCTCCCAGCCAGAAGCATAGGTGACTTCTGGATGCCCTGTCCATCTTTATGTGGTAGTAAGCATCCTTGAGGTCGATGGAGCACATCCACACTTCTTTTCCCAACAATGGAAGAATAGACTGCAACGTGACCATTCGGAACTTGGACTTTTGCACATGGGTGTTCAGTCGGCTGAGATCCAAAATGAGTGTCAGGTCCCCTGTCCTTTTCGGCACCAAAAAGAATCTGGAGCAAGTCCCTAATCTGATTGGGTCTGAGGGGACATGTTGGATGTCTCCTTTTTCTAGCAGCTTTGAAACTTCTGAAGCTGCGGAATCCCTTTGACTGGGTGGAATATCCAGGATTTTCTTGATTGGAGGGGGATTTGACGAGAAGGGAATGATATATTCTCTGGAAATTATTCATAAAACCCATTGGTCCTGGGTGATATCTTGCCAGGCCTCCGGGTATAATGAGATTTGACCCCCGACTGGCTCTGGAAACGCACAGTCGGGCCTCCCATCAGGAGTGGCGGTAGGGAGAACCACAAAAGGAATTGCGGTCTCCCGAGTTGCGAGGGCCTCCTCTGCCCGTAGGGCAGCATCTACCTGAATAACCACCCCTTCCCCTGCCTCTGGAGGGTGGGGGGGTTCACCTTGTGCACCAGGAAAAACCTCTGTGATTTCTTGAACCACATCTTTCCACCCCTCTGGGCCTTGGGATAAGACCTAGAGGGAAAGGAAAAACGGACTCCTACAGCAGACAGAATTTTTCCCCCTTGCTCGCACCTAGTGAGAGTGTCTTTCACCTTGGTTCCGAACAAAGAGGAACCATCAAACGGGGCGTCTGAGAATGTAGACTTGAAGGCCTCCACGAAATAACAAAGGCGCATCCAGGCATGTCTCCTAAGAGTGACTCCTGAACTTGCTGCCCTACTCGCTCCCTCAGCTGTGTGGGAGATCAGCCTCATTGAGGAGTTCGCAATAGAATTGAGGGTAGACATCTGAGCATTGACCTTCTGAGCCACCGCCTCAGAAACATTACCCGTTAGAGTATCTCCAAGCTCATTTAGGAGATCTCTCTGGAGCCGTGTAAAGTGTGATAAGTAATTCAGTGACCGCAAAGTAAAGGCCACTGAAGAAAACGTACTGTTCCCGTACCGGTCCATAGTCCTAGACTCCTTGTTAGGGCGATGGACGGTGGAAGAAGTCTCAGCTAATTTCTTTTGGGTGGCCGCTGCCACCACCATGGCATCCACAGGGACTCCCTTGGATAGAAATTCCTTATCAGGAGGGGCAGAAAAAATTTATTGAGTCTCCTGGGGACTGGTTCCACAGAGTCATGGGTTTCCCACACCCTTCGACAAACCAGATCCAGAAGCTCGTTGAATGGTGGAGACACCCAGGAGGCGGAGGGCTGAGCACCAAAGGCCTTCAGGAACACCGACTCCTCTTCGGAGGGGGCTTTGGATGGCGAGTCACCTCTTTGATTCAAAATCACTAGGATGTCAGTGAAAGAAACATCCTCAGAGGATGACTTAGGGGACCCCTCCGATTCCTCGAGGTTGGTGTCTGACGTGAGAGACTCATCTTGGGAATCTATGTGCTTCCTCTTGCACATTCTCTTTCTGGGTGGCTCCTCAGGCAAAAACTCTGAGGTGCCCTCAGAAATATGGAGACCACTCGTGGGGGTACCCTGAGGCCTTGGGGCTCCACTGTCAAGAAATAAGAGGGCGATCAGAGACATGCACCGGTGCTGTAGGGGACAGAGTGGCCGAATCGTATGATGCCGCTGACGACCTGGCCAGCTTGCACCTCATGGCCTCAAAAGCTGGTCCTCCCGGGTCCGAAGATCGACCAGCCTCCGAAGCCGAGACAGGAGTCAGGCTTCCCCGTGCCAAAGCACCGAGAGGGAGGCTAGGAGCTGAGCCGACAGATGTCCCGAAGCCTCTCCCTCAGGTCCGACCAATGAATCCTGAACCCCGTGGACGGTGCCGACGGGGTCGGAGCTGATGTCGGAACCGATAAGCCAGGAGGGGCTGTCGGACCCAACCTAGGGACATCACATGGAGCCGAGCACTCTGGCTCTGAAAGCTGAGATGCGCTCGGAAGAGGAAGTATCGATGTAGGTTGAGGGACCGGCTACGGAGCTGAAAACAATTTTGCAAGTACCAGTGACTGAAGAAGTCTCTGCACCACCCTGTCGATGTCCACATTCGATAAGGTCCTGGAGGATTTGGAGGATAGGGAAGGAGATTGAGACGACTTCTCTGAAGGAGACCTGCGAGGAGTCCCTAGAATTGAGGAATGAACTGGGTGGTGTTTGAACTTGATGGCCAGCAGTCTCTGGCAAAAATCCCCTACAAGGGGGGGAAACACACACACACACACACACACACACACACACACACACACACACACACACACACACACACACACATATCTGTACATTCATATGGCATCACTGTTTCACCATTTTTGTCAACAGTTGTAATGTAACTGTATTAATACTATTTAATATTTATAATGTAGCAAACATAGTCAAACCTCCTTTAGTCATCAACAGATATTCATACTACTTCATTGTAGGCTTTAAACCCCATTTTTCTCCAAACACCTGTTGACTTTTGTTGTCGGTACATGTACTACTGTTATCACTCTATTCAGATATGCCTGTTTGATCAGCTTCACAATACATCAAAGCACTTTAGAATGTCTTTTTTATCCAAGTGTTGATATAGGTTTTATTGCTTTCATGTATATTTTTATAACGTATAATCTGATATTGTTAATCCTCATTCATTCCTTACTCATGGGTTTTGGTTCCTACTTTGGAATTGAGCCAGCCATTTTCCAAGCTCGCGTCAGCTTCAAACTCTCGAGCTAAACTCTTACCCACAATCCCCCTCTCCCTGTTACCTCAGATTTCGTTTGCCGCGTTGCCATTCGGTCACGTCAAGCTACTTCTCTTGATCTAAGTACAGTTATTTGTTGTTTAATAGCCATTTATATTACTTTTCTGTCAGAAAAGTTTGTATTTCGTTGTCTCTTACCCTATCGCATGTGGCGATCAAACTTTCTTCAGGTTTTTCTTCTCTCTTCTCTACATTTTTACCGCGAGGTATTCTCCCCTTACCATCGTTGGTAATCCTTCCCTTTTTCTCATACCTTTGGGTATTCTTTTCTAGCATTGCTGGTACCCTTTTCTGCTTTCTAATTTAGCTATTATGGCAGATAAAGGTAGTCCGGGGTTTAAATGGTGTTCTGATTGTGGACACAAACTACCTACTTCTGATGCACACTTTTTGTACGTTTATTGTTTGGGGACGTCCCACTTGTCTGACCCGCCCTGTACTATTTGTGAGAACTTTTCAAATAGAACCTTGTTGGAAAGGAAAAACAAGCTTTTACTGAATGGACTTCTTAAATCTCCCTTTTCATAGGCTATTTCTGGGTCGGAGGCCTCAACCCCTCCTAGAGCCCATAAGAAAATCTTGGATGTTCCTACCAAGGCTAAATCTTTGCCTTCGTCCCCGACTGGGGACTCCCGCCAACCAAAACCTAAAAAGGCTAAAGTTTTGGCTCCAGAGCTCACTCAGTCAGCCCCAGTGCTTTCGGTGCTTAGACCTTTGGCACCGAGGCCTTTGGCTCCATTATTGATCTTGGTTCCATCTTCTCCTGCAGCCTTCACTATATCGGCACCGAGGGGCTCATTGGTTCAGACTATTACCACTGTATCGGCACTGACCGTTCAGTCAGCGCAGACCTTGACCACTTCGGATCCGACATCTTACTCGGAAATGATGCCTTTATTGTTGACTCCAGTTTTGTCAGTTCCATCTTCGGTACCGATAACCACTTCGGCACCGATCCCTGTGTCGGTGCAGACCATGACCTCGGCACCGATGACTTCTTTGGTGCAGACACCCGTAGTCCAGTCTCTCTTGGCACTGTTGTTCTCGGTGCAGACTGGTGAGATGGGCACCGACTTTGCCTCTTCTGTGGACAGGCCTGTTTCTCACACAGTCTCTGTGAGGTCCACTAGAAGCATTTCCGAACACCATGTGTTGCATCTTGTGGATCAGGTGCTCTTGGCCAGAGGTATCCCACCCCCCAGGAACTATCCTTCCTGACCCCTTCTTATTCTCCTCCTTCATTGCCTTTGAAGTCCATGGATATAGCATAGTCTTCCCCTTCTGTGGTTCCCTTTATGGATCTCACTAAGGAACAACAGTTGCCTTCTTGGCAGGAACGTTTTGCTACGACCCAGGATGCCAATTGTGACATGCATAGTTTGCTGCTCCACAGCCATCCAGGGACTTACTTAGGGGAGGGGTACCCCTGTCCTAGACATTCACTCCTCTTCAGGTGGACCAGCCTTCCAACTGATGGAGAAGGCTTTCGCTGCTGCTGGTGATACTGGACTGTCTATCCCTCTGCCCTCCTCTGGTACACTAGTTTCACAAGTCGCACCAAGCGGACACCGAGTGCAAGGGCCTCAGGACATATTCCCACAGGAAACCCACTATGAACCTTTTCCGCTGTCTTCCCCAGCTTCTCCCGCTGAGGAAGTCCACCGGAAAAGTTTGTGTAAGAGTTAGCACATGGACTCCACAGAGGAGTCCCTCACTAAAGACACAGATTTTAATGAGGTGGAAGGATCCCCTCAGTCACCCTCTGAGGTATCATTTGGTGTTATCCTCGAAATCCTGAAACAGAGAGGTGACTGGCAGTCCTATAATCCGACCTCTGAGGAATCTGTGTTCCTGCAGGCCTTTCGTGCCCGGCCCCCTACCTCCTGGGTTTCTCCACCTGCAGATGAACTTGTCCGGCTTATCGTGCAGCATGCTTGGAAGGCTCCTGACACCGTCAAAGCTATACCCCAGAGGCCAGATAAGATTTTGTCCGCTCCTGCTACGGATCCCCATTGGTCAAAAGGTCTTCCTGTGGATGCTTTGGTGGTGGCGGTTGCAACAAAAAAGGATCTGGCAGAAGAAGAAAGCCAGACTGTCCATCCGCCTAAGAAAGAGTCCTGGGCCCTGGACAAGATAGGGAAGCACATCTTTGCATCAGCGACCTTTACTGTCAGGTCCCTGATTTATATGTAACCCTTTACCAGGCTTCAAAGGGATCTAATTTCTGAGCTTTCTGAAACCTTGGCTGATGCCGTGTCTGATGAGGTCTGTGACAAAGTGGCCTCTCAGCTGGCCACCATTCAGTCAATATCTAACTCCTCTATGCGACTGATATCTCACGCATCAGAAGGAGCAGCTAGAGCAGCGGGTTCAGCTACGGTCTTGAGACGACACACCTGGATGTGCTTGTGCAATTTCGCAGAACCCTTTAAGGCATCCTTTCTTAACACTCCCATTGAGGCCTCCTCGTTGTTTGGACCCAAAGTTAAAAGCACACTGGCCAGATGTGAACAGGACGGTAAGACCCTTTCTGCTGTAGGTGCCCATTATTCTTCACCTCAATGTGCTTTCTCCCGAAACCAAAAGAGTAGGAAGATATGGTTCAAGAAATCTCAGGGTCCTTTCCATGACACACAGGCCGAGTTCTCCCCTAGAGGCAGAGGGGGAAATTCACAGGGAAGACACTCCTTTCAGGGCAGAGGGGGTCCGCGTAACCAGGGTTCCAGGGATTCTTTCCCTGGCTAGTCCTACCAGCGCTCCTGAAGAGCGGCCCAACTCCTTTCCTATGGAGGTGGTTGGAGGACATTTCTCCTTGTACCCTTCTGCCTGGCTAACCATCACCACCGATTCTTGAGTACAAAGGATTATAACCAGAGGTTATCATATCCCCTTCGGTCTTTGTCCTGCACCGTCAAAAAACCTTCCCGATCTTCCACCCAGTCAAAGGGAAGAAGTAGCACTAGAGATAGAAAAGCTGCTAAGAAAGAGAGTCGTCCAAATAGTCCCTCCAGACCAGATAGGATCTGGACTCTACGTGACTATTTTTGGTGCCAAAGAAAACCGGGGACTGGAGACCAATTTTGGATCTCAGTTTATTGAACTAGTTTGTGAGAGTACAAAAATTCCAGATGGTCACAATACAGTCTATCCTCCCGCTTTTGGAAAAAGACGATTGGATGTGCTCACTAGATCTTCAAGATGCGTACTACCACATAAAAGTGGACAGGCCATCAAGAAGATTTCTGCGCTTCCGTGCGGGAGCCAGTCACTAATAGTTCAGTGTACTGCCCTTCGGACTCTCTACAGCCCCCAGAGTGTTCACAAAGTGCATGGCAGTTGTCACAGCTCACTTGCGACTTCAACGATTCCAGGTGTTTCCATACCTAGACGACTGGCTCATTTCCGCCCCCACCAGACATCTACTGGAAGAAGCCCTGGCATACTCTCTCGCTGCACAAAGGCTAGGCATAACCATAAACTGGCAAAAATCCAGTCTCACCCCATCTCTGTCGACAGAATTCATAGGGTTTATCTTGGACACACAGAACTGCAGAGCTGCTATTCCAGAGCACAGAATTTTAAGGATAAAGCAACAACTGATTCCAATCCTTTCAAGGGAGAAATCCATGGCTCACTCGGTTCTGCAGCAGTTGGGTTCCATGGCAGCCTCCATCACCATTGGCCCCCTGGCCAGGTTTCACATGAGGCATCCATAATGGCTACTGCTCACCCAATGGTATCCCTTTCAGCATCCTCTTTCAACCACTATTCGAGTAACCCACAGGTGCAAACAGGATTTAAATTGGTGGATGACACACAATCTGTGACAATGGTCTCACCCCTTCTCCCCCCAGCAACCTAAGGCCACAGTGACCATGGACGCCTCCCTGATGGGGTGGGGGGGCTATGTCAGGGTCAGACAGTCCAAGGCACTTGGTCCGGACTGGAGGCCCATCTGCATATAAATGTTCTAGAGCTGAGGGCGGTGCTTCTGGCGTTGCAAGCATTCCATCCCCTGCTGCCGTCTGGGCCAATTGCAATTCAGTTAGACAACATGGTAGTGGTCTGGTACATCAACAAGCAAGGTGGAGCCAAATCTTACCCCCTTTGTCGAGAGGCCATGAGGATATGGCAATGGGCGACGGCTACCAACCGTTTTCTTCTAGCAATGCACATTCCCGGGAGTTCCAGCGTGATAGCAGACAGACTCAGCAGGTGCATTCTTCAACCTCACAAGTGGTCCCTGAATCCCTTGATAGTGGCGGAGATCTTCTACCGCTGGGGCCATCCTTGCTGCAACCTCTTTGCATCCCCGACCAACTTCAAATGCAGCAATTACTTCGCCCTGATTCCCGCTCTGGGATAGTCATACAGGGATGCTGAAGTCCATGATTGTCCCTCGGGTCTTCTTTACGCATTCCCATCCTTTCCCTTCATTCCCCATTTTCTGAAGAAAGCCTGTCGGTTGAAGAGCAAGGTGATCCTCATAGCATAATATTGGCCTCGACAGATTTGGTTCCCCTTCCTTTGGCCTCACCTACCAGATCAACCATCTCCATCCAACCCCGGAGTTGATCTCACATCCACAGAACCTGATTCATTCCAACTTGAACAGCCTGAAGCTCACTGCTTGGTTACTCCAATTCCCTTGATTGCCAGGCAGAATGATCTTTCTTTACCAGTACGTGATATTCTCATTGCATCTTGTAAGTCTTCCACTAGAATTATTTATCTGAGCAAGTGGAAAAGATTTACCTGTTGGCTGAAAGATAAACAAGTAGATCCCTTCTCAGCACCAGTGTCGATAATACTAGACTATCTGGCTGACCTTTTCCAATTGGGTCTTTTGGCCTGTACTATTAGAGTTCATTTGGCTGCAATTTCTAATTTTCATGAGGGTGTCCAAGATTCCTCTCTTATGTCCCACAAATTGTGCAAGACCTTCATAAAAGGTGCAAATCATCTGAAGCCACCCTTTAGAGAACCTATTCAACCATGGGATTTATCATTAGTTCTACAAGCTCTGACAATGCCACCTTTCGAACCAACCTCTTCTTGCGACCTCAAGCATTTGTCATGGAAAACCTTGTTTTTGGTCACCATTACGTCTGCCAGATGTATTTCTGAGCTTCAAGCTTTATGTATCAAGAGTCCATACTTGATATTTCATAGTGATAGAGTGTCTCTGAGAACTAATCCAGCTTTTCTGCCAAAAGTGATCTCTAAAATGTCCATTAATCAAACCATTGAATTGCCAGTTTTCTTTCCCAGTCATTCAAACAGAGGAGAGTATTGCCTACATACCCTAGATATCCAGAGGCAAATCCGTTTTTTACCTAAGCAGGACTAGGTCCTTTCGTAAATCTGACCAGTTATTTTTGGCCTTTTCTGGACCTAGATTAGGATCTGCTGTTGCTAAGGTCACATTAGCTAGATGGTTGAAGGACTGTGTGACCTTCATTTATACACAACATATCTCGTTGCCTACTGCCATGAAAGCTCATTCAACAAGGTCAGTGGCAACTTCTGCTGCCTTCCATGCCAGAGCTTCTTTACATGACATCTGTGCAGCTGCAACTTGGGCTACGCCTCATACCTTCATCAGTCATTACAAATTGGATTTGGCCTCCAGGGAAAGAGCATCTTTCGGTTCTATGGTGCTCAGGAATGTCCTTCCATGAGAGCCTCCCAGGAACAGAGGTAGCTGGGGACTCTGTCCCATGTGTAAGGAATGAACGAGGATTAACCATATCAGATAAAGAAGTTATGTCTTACCATAACGTTCCATCTGTATTGTTGTTCCTCGTTCAGTCATTACGACTCTCCCTTCTTCCCCCTCCTGTGGTTTCTTGTGGATCTCACCATCCGGTTCTCTTAGGTTATTTGACCAGAGGTAGCCTGTACCTTCTTTGACTTGCAAACTCAATCTGAGGTAACGGAGAGGGGGGTTGTGGGTAAGAGTTTAGCTCGAGAGTTTGAAGCTGATGCAAGCTTCGAAAATGGCCGGCTCAGTACCGAACATGGAACTAAAAAATGCCAACATAGTAGAAAAACAGACTTAAGCTGCCTGGATCCATCTTGAAAGAAGGTGAATTCCACTTAAGTAGAAAAAATGTTGTACAAAAACACTTGAACATGTTTCCTTTTCATTCCCCCATTTGATGCTGTGAAGTATCACTCGGGTCATATATTTTTTTAATGACTGGACATTAATAGCAAATTTTAAAATGAGTAAATACTTTTTCAAATGCAATTTCCTTCTGTCCTTGACATGTGCAATGCTTATACAGATGTTTATCAAAAATAGTCTTGTGAACAAATAATACTTCTTTGCTTAGATGGATTAAAAAGACATTTGGAATATTTCTCAGTTTCAGTTTACTTTGAATGCATTATCATCCATTTAACTGCCAAAAACTTTTAGTATATTTTCCTAGCTTTGAATTTGTCATGGTTTTCTTTAACTGTGGTCAATGGCACCATTACATTTTATTTCAGATATTCATGTTTTGCAATTTAATACTTTTCCTGGATTCAAAAACGTTCATAATCAACATTTTGCACATAAGTAATACATATAAAATCACTAAGATAGCACTAAGCATGAATATTTCAAAATACGTCCAAAAAACAGGCTCGTCTGTCATGTCCGTTGAGACCTGTCAGCTTCTTTAGCATGGGACAACTCGGCAACTTTTTGTATAATTTCTAAAAGACTATGAATGGCTTGTTCATTACCTGGTATAAACTAGCAGCACTTCGTTTTGATGAGTGCGCATGTACTTTTACCTGTTGCTCTGACCTCTGCAAGAAGATAATCTAAGTTGCAGAGGTCAGAACTGCAGGCTGTTAGTGTGGGTCACCCTGTGCAGGATATACCCCATAACTTAGGCTGCTGAAGTGGTAAATGGTTTTGGTAAGTTGATTTACACTACTGTATTTTCAGATGGTACATGGTGTGATATATCACCTGCTGAGCTGCTTTTGAAGATCTAGTGTCTATGGTAAGCTAGACAAGTTTCACTTCCGTTTACGATAAGCTGTGCATATGTTGTTTGTAAATAAAGTTATTTCTCATTAGTTTAAAATGTTGTGCTGTAGAATGTTTTGCATATTCACTATACTGTGATAAATTCTGAAAATATTTATTTGCCAGATAAGTGAACTGATATTAAATGGCATTTTCATTCACAGCCTGGGCTCCTCTAGCGACAGCATGGTTGGCTGCAGTATAGAGAATAGTGTAAAAACAAAAGTATAAGGGCAGAAGTGTTTTCCACACATATATATTTGAGACTGGAGCATTTACAGTTTTTCAAAAGATGTGCATTGTCATTAACATGTGATCTGATGTTGTCTGTTCAGTCTTCATCAAACCTATGGGTTTCGGTTTTGACCTCAGAATGGACTCTGACGTTAGTAAGCAAAAGATTCTAAACTAGAGCTCCTCTCACCCTACCTATACTCCCTCACTCCTCCCACCCTACCCATACTCCCTCGCTCCTCCCAGATGCCTCAGATCTCATTTGCAGTGCATAAGTATAGCATGCCTACCCTTCGAGTCTTTCTATATTAGTTTAAAAAAAAATCTCTTTATTTTTATTCTATTCTTATCTGCTGTGTTTTTTTCATCCTGCCCTTCTTTCTTTCGTCTTCCCTTCCTTTTACTATGTCAGAGAAGGCCGACAAACCTGTTAGTTTAAAAAAAATGCTCTGCCTGCTGGCACAATATCCCTGTATCTGATGCCCACACTGAGTACATTTATTGTCTGAGGCCTGCACACCTTGAAGTGGCATGCTCTAGCTATTGCTAGTAGAACGAGTAAGCTGGTCCTCAAAGAGGTTATTCCACCTCCTTATTCAGCTGTCCTTTCTGTCTCAGGGGCTCAAACCCCTGCCAAGAAATCCAAGGAGGCCAGGGACTCTAAGAAACATTCCCCAGACCCCTTCACTTTAGTCCAAGTCTGAGCCTCCCAAAAAGTCCTGAGAACCTTGGAGCACAGCCCTTCGGTGCTGATCTCTGCACCAACCCCTCCACTCCCATGCCTAAGTCGTATTGTTGGGGCTGGAAACTTTGGTGCAGAGTATGTCCCCTTGGGATGTCTTTCCCGACCTCACTCCAGGCCTTCCTCTTGTTTCCTGTTCCATCAGGTCCTCTCAGAACCTGTCAGAGAATGAGGTGGACAGATTAATAAGGAAATTTCTTCGTACACAGATTCAGATGGGGGGGGGGTCATTCCAGCTCCTTCCCCTTGCAAAATAGTATCTCCTTCTCCAACCCGGCCTGCCACTTTGGAACTATCAGTTCATCGGGTCCTATAGTCATTTCAACTTAGAGTCCAACCACTTTCTTCTAAGCCTCATTGTTGAGGCCTGGGGTTGACTCGACTCAGAAGTTGTCAGAGCTGTTGCTTCCACTTATTGCCTTGGCATTTGGCAACTTGGCGATGACTCCCCCCTTGAAGCGGAGGGCTGCTGGTGACCGGGGAAGGTCTGTTCCTGACCCTTTGGGGTATGGGAGGCTTCCTTGGGACTCTGGGAGTCCTTCAGCCTTCGAGGTGGTGGAGAGGATCCTGTCCACTCCTAAGAGATGCATGGCTTCCACGTATAGTATCTATCCCTTCCACTCCTGAGCTGTGCGTTGGAGACCTCATGTCTACCAGCGGGAGCCACAAGGCCTCCACACTCTTCCACTTGTGGAAGCCCAGATTTTTTCCGACACCTCCCCACCACACCCCACAGAGGAGAATTCTCAGAAGAAAAGGTGCAAAATGAAATGCCTGGATTCCCCAGAGGAATCTCTCACAGCAGACACCGACTTTGAAGTGGAGGGTTCCCCTAGATCTCCACCGGATATCTCCTTTGGAGACATTTTGAAAATCCTTTGTCAGACAGGTAGCTTGTTCAGCCCGAAACCCCACCCCAGATGAGTCAGGGTTCCTGGAGGCTTTTGGGACCCAGCCCATCTACATCCTGGGTGTCCACCCTGCAGACTCTCTAGTGGACTTGTCTACAAAGGTATGGAAGGAACCAGACACTGCAGAGCCAGCCCCACTGGATGACGGGCATTCCAGTAGATGCCATGCTGATTTCTTTGGCCACCAAGAAAGAGCTTGTCCAGGAAAGCTCTAGTGTACATCCCCCTAACAGGGAGTGTAGGGCTATGGACAGATTTAGAAAACTGGTCTACACTTCTTCTACATTTGCTGTTAGAGCATTGAACTATCTTTCCCACTTTACAAGGCTACAGAGGGACTTGCTTAAGGAACTTTCTAACTCTGGCCTGTAAACCATGACTGCAGAGGAATGGAACTCCTTCTCTTCCCACATGGCCACTCTGCAGTCCATTTCCAATGTGTCCATGAGACTTGTTTCTCAAGCAGTTTGAGGGTACCTCTAGGGTGGCTGGTTCCGGCATTGCCATTTGACTTCATGCCTGGATGTGGCTGTGTGATTTTGTGGAACCTTTTAAGGTGTCATTTGTCATTGCCTCCTTTGATGGTTCCCTCCCTCTTTGGACCAACAGTACGAGACAGACACTCCTGCAGCGAGAAAGAAGGAAAGACCCTGTCTGCTGTTGGAATCCACTTCTCTACCCTGCAAAGGTCCTTTTCCAGGAATCAGTGTGGGGGTAAGAAGTGGTTGAAAATGTTCCAGGATCCTTCCTAAAAATGCTGAGGGAGATTTTTACCCCAGGGGTAGAAGGGGGTATAATTTGAGTGGTAGATGCCACCGACGTGTTAGAGGAGATCTACTTAATCAGGGATCTCGGAATTTTCCTTTGGAGAAATCCTTGCAGCATCCCTGAAGCATTTTCTGACTGTCCATCTCTGGAGGCAATTGGGGGACATTGTTCTTTGCACCTAAAAGCCTGGTTAGCCATCACAAATGACCGATGTTTGCAAGGAATTCTATTCAGAGGTTACTCCATTCCATTTTTAAACCTACCCAAGCCAAAACAACACCTCCCCAATGTACCACCCAATTAGAGGGAGGCGGCTAAGTTGCTTCAAAAAATAGTTATCCAGGAGGTCCCTCCAGACTACTGCAGATCAGGAATTCATTCCCAATTTTTTTTTTTTTTTTCAGTTCTAAAGAAATCATGGGATCTCAGGCCCACTCTGGGCCTAACTTACGTGAACAAATTGGTGAAACTCATGAAGTTTAGGATGGTCAAGGTTTAGTCCATCATTCCCTTTCGTCAGAAGGACAACTGGATGTGCTTGATAGACTTGAAAGATGGGTATTATATCAAAATGAACAGCCATTCCAGAAGGTACCTCTGTTACAGGCAGGGAACCAGTCACTACTAATTTCATCTGCTTTCATTTGGTCTCACCGCAGCTCCCAGGGTGTTCACCAAATGCATGACAATAGTTGCAGCTCACCTCAGACTGCAGGATTCCATGTGTTTCTTTATCTGGATGACTGGCTTCTAGTCTCACCAACCAGGCATCTACTGATCCAGACGGGGAACTTTCTCTTAAAATTGGTTTAAACCTTAGGAACCACTATAAATCTTCAGAGGTCGCAATTGCAATCAATACAAATGATAGATTTTATAGGAGCCCATTTGGACACAAGCAAAACCCTGGCCTATCTTTCACCAGCCAGGATCCTTTCACAGAGGATGCATATCAGACAAATGCTAGCTGTTCCAGTTCCTCCAGAAAATCATGTCCTCAGGGTGTTTGGCTCTATGGCTGTAACATTAACACTAATATCGACAGCTCGTTGACTCACGAGAGTTCTTCAGTGGACGTCCGTTCAATGGTCCCTCCTGCAGCATCCCCTTAATCTTACTATAAGACTGTCTTGGGTGTTCAGAAATTCTCTCTTGTGGTGGCTTCATGATCCAGTAGTCGAACAAGGTCGACCATTCATTCTTCCCACTCCCATGCATGCTGACCATGAATGCCTTCCAGCTAGGGTGGGGTGGTCAGTACCTGGGGCGGATAGTTCAAGGCATGTGGATTCCCCAGGAGATCAACCTGCCTATCAGCATCCTAGAGACGAGGGCAGTGCTTCTAGCATTGTAAGTACTTCAGTCGCTTTTCCCTATAGGGACAATTACGATTCAGACAGACAACATGTTTGTTGTGGTACATCAGCAAACAAGTTGAAACCAAATCTTACTCCCTTTGTCGAGAAGCATTGAGAGTGCAGTAGTGGACTGTCTCTACCAACCACTTTCTAATTGTAATGCACATTCCAGGGGAGCACAACATACTGGGTGGACAGGCTCAACAGAACCTTATTGATGCCTCATGAATGGTCTCTGAAACATTTAGTGGCAAACAGAATTTTCCTCGAATGGGGTCAACATTAATGCAACCTCTTCGCCTCTCCCCTCAACAACAAATGCAGCAGGTACTTGGTGACTGTGTCTGTGGAGGGACAAAGACAAAGCGATGCTGTAGTCCATGTTTGGCCCTCCCAGTCTACGTTATGCATTCCCATCTGTTCCTCTGATCCCCATATTTCTTCAGAACACATGCAGGTTGAAGAGCAAAGTGATCCTCATTGCTCCTTTTTGGCTTAGCGAAGTCTGGTTCACCTTCCTGTGGTCTCATTTGGTTTGCCCACCATGGATGCTGGAACTTTTTCCAGATCTTTTGTCTCAACCCTCAGGGCAACTCCATCCGGATTTTCACAACTTGAAATTAACCATATGGTTTCTCCAGTTCCATTGATAGCTAGACACTCCAAGATTTTTACCACAGTTTAGGGGATTTTGATTTTCTCCCATTAGACTTCTACCGGGAAGATTTATAAAAGTAAGTGGAAAATGTTTTGGGCCCAACATCATCACACTGACCTACTCATGGCACTCATTTCTACAGTTTTGGACTTCCTAGCTGGCCTGTTTTTCTACTGTGTAAGTTCAGTTGGCAGCCATTTCTAATTACTATTTTAGAGAAATTGCTGGATCCTTAGCTGCTTCTAGTCTTTGCAAAGCTTTTCTCAGAGATACTTTTCTTCTTCATTCCCCTATCAAAGATCCAGCCCCCTCATGAGATCTCACGTTGGTTCTCCAAGCTCTGATCTTACCTCCCTTTGAACTCGCTGCAAACGCAGATTTAAAATTTTTGTCCTGGAAAACAGCTTGCTTAGTAGCTATTACTTCTGCCAAAATGATTTTTGAACTTCAAGCCTTATCTTCCAAATCTCACTCCCTTATTTTTCATAAAGACGGAGTTACTTTATGTAGTAATCTGTCTTTTTTTCTTACCTAAGGTCGCTTCAGTAAATGTCATTAATCAATCTGTTGACCTCTCTGTGTTCCTCACACATTTTAAAAATAAGGGAGGATATATGTTGCACCTCTTAGACTTTCATAGACAGTTGCACTTCTATCTGGAGAGAAGAAAATCTGACCAGCTGTTTGTGGCCTTCTCAGATTCCAAAAAAGGGAAAGCTGTTGTCAAAGCTACCATAGCTCGATGGCTGTGGGATTGTATCTCTTATGTTTATTTGTCAAAGAATGTTCTTTTACCTAGGAAATCAGAGCTCCTTCCAGAAGATCCATAGCCACATCTCAGACTTTTTGGTCTAGGGTTTCTTTGGAAGACATTTGTGTGGCTGCTTCATGGGCAAACTCTCTCACTTTTATTTTGCATTACAAACAGGATGATATTTCCAGGAATAGGGCTGCTTTTGTCTCTGCACTACTCCGGAATGTCCTTCCATGAGGCCACCCAGATCTATGTAGCTGGGGACGCTGTTCTATAGGTTTGATGAAGTCTGAACAGACAACATCAGATAAAGTAGTTATTTACTCACCATAACGTTCTGTCTTGTCTGCTTCAGTCTTCATCAACCTTCCCTCCTTCCTTCCCCTTTCCTTGTATCTGAAAGATCTGATGGATTGTACTAGGAACCTTTGTATCTGTTTTGAGCTCTTGAGCATCTTTTAAGCTCTCTTGTTAAAATATGTTTTTTCTGTGCTGGGAAAATTGGCAGCAAACTTGATCTAAGGTATCTGAGAGAAACAAGGGTGTATGGGTAGGGTGGGAGGAGCTCTAGTTCAGAATCTTTAGCTTGCTAATGGCTGAGTCAGTTCTGAGGTTAGAACCGAAGCCCACAGGATTAATGAAGACTGAAGCAGACAATACAGAATGTTATGGTGAGTACATAAACTTCTTTTTTGATGTATAAGAATTACTTGTTTAGGTGAAATTCTTTATTTTGTGTATGTAATAAATGTAGTAGCTGCATATATTGTTTACAGTAATATATAGCTTTACTACAGCAGACAGCACGATACACTGATCAGTATGTTTTTTTTTTCCCCAGACAGTACCATTAAGATTAAAACAAGCAATGCAGATGTCCTTGTAAATGAAGATGCTTTGTTGCAGTGTTACGTCAGTGACGTTATCAATGAACTGAGTCTGGAAATGTTAGGTGTTGAGTGGTCCTTTAGAAATGAAACAAACAAATACAAAGTATACACTTTCGATGGAGTTGAAGCACAATATCATATATTTGGACCCAGAGTATATGTGTCCCAAGAGCAGCTCAAGAAAGGCAATGCTTCACTCCTGCTTTCAAAGGTGCATTTCAGTCATGAAGGCATATATGAATGCGTCATCTTTGTAACGCCCAATAAAGATGAAGGTACTCTACAATTGACAGTCTCTGGTAAGTAGTGAATTTTATTGCTATTGCTTTTTCATAACTGTTTAATTAATAATATTCAACTCCACTGTACAGTACTCTCAGTAGTTTCTTATTAGCCTTCCAGTTTCAACTTTTACATCCTAGTGGCATATTGAGGAAGTCCCACAACCATGTGTACAAGTCAGAACCTAAATAGCATTTCTTATTAGTCTTCCAGGATCAGCTTTTACATCCTAGTAGCATTTTTCAAAGAATTTTTTTTATTAATTTAACTTATTTACAGTATATACATAGGTAGAAATTCAACGTCACATACTGTTATACACTGTTAGGAGTAGATTAAATCATCAAGGTAATCTTATACAGTTAATACATCGAGTCTTGGTATTTCCATAGCACCATTTCAAGGCTATCTAACCACAAAATGTCGTAGTATGGTTTATAGGTCATATTCTTATCACTTCTTTTTTAGTTTTACAAAGTATTGCTGTTAAATTTAAAAATTCTTTGAATGTAGGAACTGAATTTAATTTCCAGTTTTTTGTAATAATTTTCTAGTTACTGTCAGGGTCTCCAGAACAACTTTTGTTGTTTGTTTTACAGATAAAGGAAGTAGAACATTCATTAGTACTATTGATTTAGTTAAAGAACAGTTATCAGATCAGAACCCCTTAAAAACATACTTATCTCTTCCCAGTAAACATTTAATTTTTCACAGTCCATAAACATGTATGCCCAGTCAGCTTTTGCATCTTTACTAAATCTCCAAAATTCCAAATAAGTAATTTTACCAAACTTTGTTTTTTACTCCCTATAAATTCTCTATGTGCATATTTCCACATAAAAACTTTCCAGTATGAAAGAATTGATAAGACTGTACTGTAATAAACTGGAAACACTGAAATGAGACTGAGCCGAAAGTCTTTATCTGTTAATTACCCAGACTCATGCTGAACAGGTACCACTCCCTCCTTTATGGGCCAAGTCTTGTGTACTTTTTAGAATAAATTCTACAAACACTGTAGTTTATTTAACAAGGCTTTATTAAATGTTCACACTATCCAAATACTGTCTTCGTTAACAGTAACAATGCTGCTAAATATGTTCTGCCCATATCGTCTGATTGTCCTGAATGATGTAAATGGAACCATTCTTTATTTGACCTGACTTCATTACAGAGTCGATTATCTGTAATCTTTTCTGTAATATCAGGCAGAATGAACTAACCTTAGCTGAACACAACATATTATATTGCTTCAGTCCAGTACATTTCCTTATTCACTCCCCCTAACCTTGGTCTCAGGCTTTGTCTCGCATGTGCTTTATTTAACATTCCATTAAGGAGCATTCTGTAACTGGTAAGATTGCATCTTTCGCTTGAGAAACGAACATTCTGTATTTCTGTATTTTCTGCATACTTTATGCTCATCTTTCCTTTCTAATAAATCGTCTCTTATGCTTGACCAGTAATATTATTCTTTCTTTCTACTTAACTGGCTTTTATGCATAAATGAAACACAATTTCTAGGCCTGTTTTACCCTTTAGCCTGTCTGATTACTTTAAAATGGAAGTCCCTAATGTAACACAGTATAAACTTGAAGTTTGACTAACTGATTTAAGTAACAGAATTTTGTTTTTTACTATCTGTTGTCATTCAATCAACTGCTGTCTGAAAAATTCCAGAATTTTGCATAAAAATTATTTATTACTATTTATAAATAACTTGACTTGGGCAAGCTTCCTTTGTAGGTCATTTTAACTTTGAAGATTGTATTTATGTAATGGGGAATAGTGTTCTGTTTCGCTTCACTTGTGTTATCTACAAATTCATTTACTTTTCTTACTGACGCATACTACTAACTGGTTAACAGATTTATCCAACTAATAATCTTTCATTAAATATTCTGTTGACTTGGCTTTTCCTTTTTCAAAGCAATCAGACCACAGAACTAATTTATTCCTTTTTAGTAAATCCATGTTACTGTTGTTCTGAGTTTCCTTAAATATAAAGAGGTGTTCAGTGGGAAAACACAAATTTTTCCATTTTGATATTAATGGAATTTTAAAAACATATTTCTTAACTATTTTTAAGAAATTATTTTATATATGCAGAGTCTAAAGATTTAAATTAATTTCTTTCTAAGTTAAATTGTATTAACCGGATGAAAGGATTGTTGCATCTTTCTAATTTATCATATTTGGTAATCTTATAAGAGTCTAGAAAAGCTGCTCCTGAGTGGTTTTCCATCAACTAGTGTAAGTTGAGTCTGTCCAGAGTATAAGACAGTTAAAATTTATAGCAGTAGAATAAAGATTCTAGATCTGGGAAACTAATACCATCATACTTCCATAATCTTGTGTAATTCTATAAGCAATTCTTGGCCTTGTAGGGTACCATAAGAATGAAGGTAACATTTTTTCCATTTTTTTTAAGTTTTTGTCGGATATTAAAGCTATTGAATGCAATACGAGTGTAATCCTGGGTAATATAATCATTTTAATAATTACTAACCTGAGCTCGAAAGTTTAAAAAAAAATCATTTTATTTTTTAATAAAAAGCAACACTTCAAGTATGTTTTTTTAATGTATTATCTTGCATTTTGATATATTTTTATTCCTACATATTTCAATTCTTTCCTTCCCAGTTATATTTGCATTTATTTTTTGAACTTACTGTCTATTGATTTAACACTAAAGTTTCAGTTTTAGTATTATAAATTTTCAGTAGTAATACTTCTTGAAGCTTTCCAATTTCCTCATCTGTTTTTTCAATTGAATAATTTTAAATCTCCTTTAGTTAGTAAAATATGATCTGCAGAAAGCTGTGTTTTAGATTGATAATCCTTGTTAATTGAGAATCCATCACATTTTTTTTTCACTGCTTCTTATAATGTTAGCTAAGAGTTGGATAACTAATGCAAATAGTAGAGGGGACAAGGGACACCCTTGTTTTGTGCCTTTGTTTAAAGTGAGTCTTTGAGAAATGCAAGATCCAATTTTAACATGTGCTTTGGAGTCTGCATCTATCTATCCACAACCCCTTTCTCCCATTTTTGCACATGGGGTCAGGGAATTACTTCAACAGTGACAATAATCTAGAGCCAAGGTATACACCACTGGGTGGCTAGCCCTGCCACTGTAGTTCTTCCACACCACATATTCTTATGCACACTCACACATATGGACAGTTTAGAGTGTTCCCTCCACCTACTGCATGTCTTTGGAATGTGGAAGGAAACTGGACTACCTTGAGGCAACCCTTGCGAACACAATTTTTTAAAAATATTCCAATAAATTGTTCTCAAAATGCAAATGCTTCTAAAGTTTTTTTTAAACAAGTAGTTCCAATCTATAGACTCAATATCTCTCTTGATATCCACTAATTACGACCAATTTCTTGTTCATTCTTTTTGGTAAATCTAAGATGGTTACTACCATTTTTATATTGTACATTAATCTGTTGACTATAAATCCTGTTTGATTTTGATTAATCTACTGTAGCTCTTAATCTTGTAACAAGGAAGGAAGTAAATATTTTATCATCTAATTTTAATAATGAAGTAAATCTGTATGAGGAAACAAACTTATTATCCTTTCTTTAAGTTTAGGTGATATTACAGAAAACTTCCATGACAGAGGAATTATTTTGTCACTGTGAATTATCCTGAAAACATCAAATAAAGCAAACTTGCTCAAAGGAGCATGTACACATAAAACAAAAAAGAAAAAAAGTGTCAAAATGTTGAGTAATCCACAAACTGGTAGGAAGGAGAACAAAAGAACTATTTATTCACAGACTAAGCGCTTTCACCCTATGTCCATAGGGCATCATCAGAGTGAATTAACACAAAAAACTCTACATTTATACAACTCTAAAATACAACACGCCCACTACTAATTATAAAATGCTGTGCCAATTAATTCTTAAAGAAATATAGTTAAAAACGATCAAACACATTAATAAATGTACTATAATATTAAATAACTGGATGACTAAATAAAAATATATATAACCATGCACAAATTAATATAAATATACATAAATATGGCAAATCCTGCTATAAATAAATAAGTTAAGTTAAAAAACTTGACTAACAGAAGTGTACCAAAGAAACATATATGTATTTTAAACATGCATATGTGACATTACAAAAAAGGGGGGGGGTGATAAAAGAGACATTATTTCTAGTGGTCACCTTAAACCTGCAATGTTCTTAACTTCAATACAGAACTTAATGATATATTATCATTAATACCTGGAGATATAGTGGTGTTTATCCTCAATTGCCATTCTAACTTCAAATTCTCTAGTTATAGGTTAACATCACCCTCCCTAAAATGGTCAACAATTCTGTCAATAATAAAAAATAAGAATTTATTGAAATCCTCACATTTCACTGAATGATTATAAAGTGCACTTTCCTTATTACTTTTTTAATGTCCCTTACATGCTCTAATATTCTTTCTTTCAAATTTCTAGTGGTTTTACCCATGTATAACACTGAACAGGTCAAACATGTAGCTATATAGACCACCATCCTAGTATTACAATTGCCTTGACTAGGTATCGAACGTTGGTACCCCCTCTACCATGACATATGTCCCTGTGTTAATAAACTGGCATGCCTTACACATGTTACACTTAGACATCCTAAATACCATCCTTTTCTTGTTACGTGTTTTTTCAAATAGATTCTTGAGGTTGGCACCTCTAGAAAAAGTCACTTTAGGAGCCAATCTTAACATATTTTTAATGTTAGGACTTAAAGTCTGGTTCTATGAATTGTTGACTATAGTCCGTATTTGTATAGCTTCATAATTAAAAGGCAGTACTAAAGATGTATCATAATCTATCATCTTTAATTTTGTGACTGTAGTCCCTATGTTGGTATGCAAGATAGGTGAGAATTTTTCTTTACTTTTTCTACGTACTTCATTCCTACTTTTAATCAGTAACTTGTTTGGGTAACCTCCTTTCTTGAAACATACCTACAAGAGTATAAATTTCCTGTTCAAAATCACCTTCACTACTTGTCAATCTTGAAATCCTAACCATTTGGCCCTTTACTAAACTCTTTTTTTTGATGGTTGGGGTGACAACTGTTGTAATGTAGGAGGGTGGTGACTAGGGTGAAAGTTCTTGGTCTGTGCATAAACAGTTCTTTTATGGGTTCATAGGTAGGTACTAGGCTATCTGCCCGAGGGCATTTACAAGCCGAACCAGAGTGCGTCGGCATTCGCCGTCCCATTGATTAATTAACTGATCCTGTGTCAAGCAGAGCCAGTGAAGTGATCCCAGGGGTATATTTTCTGTTACCCATCCACTCGTCAAGGTGTCCCTTGAAGAGTGTTAGTGAGGGGCTCTGCCTGATGTAATTTGGAATTTTGTTCCAAAGCATGGGGAGCCTCTGTGACAGGAATCTATCTCTCCAGCATGTTCTATTTATTGTTGTGACGAGGTTTAGCTCACTAGAGCGCGTGGCTCGCAGTGACATGGATTTCTTTAGGTGGAGCATGTCCATCAATTCTGAGTTGGACATGGCTTTGTAAGTCAGGCAAAGATTACCTCTGAGTAAGCGATATGCCACTGAGTACAGCTGAAGTTTTTTTCAGTCGGGCTGCATAGGACATATGTTTGAGACCAGTAATCATCTTGGTGAGGTACTTTTGCGGTCTTTCCAGCTGTTGGGAAGTGTCTTGTGAGGTACATCCCAAATGGGGCATTGTACTCTATGATGGGTCTAATGAGTGATGAGTAGAGGGACACTATAACCTCTTTATTTCTAGATGCGAACCCTTTAGTAATTAGATGGGCCACATAGAAGGATTTCCTAACTACTTTGGCAATATGATTGTCAAAGGAGAGATTACTGTCTACCTGGGTCCCCAGAGCTCTTATTACCTCTTCTGTATTAAAAGGGCTGCCACCTATGTGGTAATTCGTGGGTGTTTTGTTTTTCCCAAACGGGATGACTATGCATTTTTTGGCATTTAGCTTGAGGCCGTGACTTTGACACCGGGTGTCCATCTCCAGTAAGGCTGTTTTGGAGGATGTCCGTGTCAGCCAGAGTGTCAATTATGGCTCCCAGTTTGCAGTCATCGGTGAACTTGGTTAGCCATAGTTCTTCTGTGTTTGCCTGTACTTCTGAGAAGTATATGCCGAACAGTAGGGGTCCAAGGACCAAGCCTTGCGGGACACCACTTGTGACTGGTTAGAGTCGGACCTGGAGCCCGCTATTCTTACCATGGGAGTTCTGTCTGTAAGCCAGTTGGCAACCCATCTCGTGAAGTAGGGGTTTATGTTCAGGCTGGTGAGTTTTTCTGTAATACCCGAGTGGGGAATGCTGTCAAAAGCCTTGGACCACCTTTCCCTCGTCTATGGCCTTGGTGACTGTCTCGAAGAAGTCAACCAGGTTTACCAGGCATGATCTGCCCTTAACAAAGCCGAACTGGGTCAGATCAAGTG
Organism: Protopterus annectens; assembly: GCF_019279795.1. Taxonomy (NCBI): domain Eukaryota; kingdom Metazoa; phylum Chordata; order Ceratodontiformes; family Protopteridae; genus Protopterus; species Protopterus annectens. Next base: position 166,248,508 of record NC_056743.1, on the reverse strand, counting down.
TTTGGAAGTTCCCAATGTCTTTGTTAATGAGTTCCATGATGATGCGCTCCATAGCCTTGCAGACCAGGCTAGTCAGGCTTATGGGGTGATAGTTACCAGGGTCAGTTGTGGCCCCTCATTTGTAGAGAGGAATAACTGTTGCTGTGCCCCATTTTATGGGCACGTATTCTGTGGAGAGGCTGAGGCTGAACAGCGTGTTTTAGGTGGGGGAGTAGTTTGTTCTGTGGTTCATGCAAGATGCAGCCTGGGACACCATCTGGTCCCATTGACGCTGTGTTTTTGGCTTTTGAAAGGGCTGTTTTCACCTGTGCGTCTGATTTTTGAGACACTACACTTTTCCTGTATTGCTGTGGGCCCTTTTGGAGGTGAGAGGGGGGTGAAGTTTGCACTGAATCTGTCTGCCAGGATGTTGGCAATATCAGTAGGTTCAGTATATTTTGTGCTATTTTGCACTAGTTCAGTGCATATCTGCGAGTTGCCACTTAGATTCTTAACATAGCTAAAGAAGGCTTTGTGGTTATCTTTTGAATCCTTGGCTATTTTTCTTTTGAAGTTAGCCTTTGATGATTTCATGAGGGACCTCAGTTTCTTACCGATACTGATCAGGCATGTCTTTCCTTCTTGGGATTTGCTTTTTTTCTGAACTAGTTTCCTTCTTCTATTGTATAGCCTGCTTATTGCAGGGGGTCCACCAAACTGGTTTCCTTCTCTTAGAGGAGTGCGCCTTGGTTTTGCTAGGGATGGCACGATCCATGCATCCTTGTAGATGCTTATAGAGTGCATTTGTAAAGGTTTCTGCATCTTGGGCAGCATTATCCTTTAGAGTGGGGGCTGTGAAACTTACTACCTCTGTCTTAAGCAAGGTGAAGTTTTGCTTAAGAAAAGTTTTTTTTACTGTGGTTTCCTTAGTTGGGGGTGGTAGTGGGGTGTGGACATCCAGAGTGATTAGTTTATGGTCTGATCTAACCAGTGACTGGTTGAACTCTGGTGTGGAACACCTGTCGTAACCAGTGACTGGTTGAACTCTGGTGTGGAACACGTCGCCCATGTTGGTGATGACCAGGTCCAATATGTTTTCACCTGTGGTAGGGAGTTTATCAGCTGATCCAGGGCGTTTGAGTTGATGAATTCCAGGAAGCGCTGGGCCTGGGAATTTGTACTCTAGTAGTTTTCCCAGTGAATGGTAGGGTAATTGAAATCGCCCAATATTAGGGTGTTTGGTTGGACCTTCATGTTTTCCAGTGTCTCCAGAAAGGTGGAGTGGTGGTCCTGGGTCATGGAGGGTGATCTGTAGCAGGCCACAATTTGCATTGCAGATTCGCCCGATGTTAGTTGCACATGGATGATCTCAGAGGTATCATGCTGTGCCACTAACCTGGAGGTGTAGGTATCCTTGATGAATATGGATACACCCCATCCTTTTGTGTTTCGGTCCATGTTCTGTGGCCGAAACGTGTGGTATGAGTTGTAGCTCAGTAGTGCTGAGGTGCTCTCTGGAGCCTTGAACCAGGTTTCAGTTACTGCACAGATGTTGACATTCTCCATACTGAGGAGTGCTTCGAGCGTGTGCATTTTGAGATTTAAACTCCTGGCGTTGAGTAGCATAACCCTCAGTTTTTTGTTAATTGTGCTGTTTACGGAGGTGGGTTTGGCTTTTTTTAGCCTTTCCTAAAAAAGGCTCTATGGGGCAGCAAGAGCCTTGGCCAGTATTCGAAAGCCTAGGGGTGACAGGTGCAAGCCGTCTCTTGCGAAGCAACGCGGCTTGTTGAGCATGTCGTCCCAGGCTGACAGACACTGGATCCCCTTTGAATGACACCAGAAGCTTAGGCAGTTGTTGAAATTGATCATTTTTTTCTTTATACTAAGGTATCATTCTTGGTGAGGGCAGGATGCTACTCAGGGTCATAGCAGCCTGGGCTACATGATCAGAGAGCTCTTCCATGTCTCTCTTCATTTAGTCCAGTGAGGTACGTCTCTGGTCATTCACACCAACATGAACAATGACAGAGTCGTATTTGTACTTGTTCTTGAGTGACCTGAGTGCTTGTGTTATGTGGCGGATTCTGGCTCCCGACAGGCAGCTAACAGTAACCTTCTACTTGTCCAGCCTAGTGAGTGGGACGTCAGTGTGCCTAACTAGAGTCACCTATTACAAGTGTGTTCTCCTTCCTACCAGATTGTGGATTGCTCAGCGTTTTGACACTTTTTTTTTTCCTTTTTTGTTTTATCCTGAAAACATCACTGAGTAATTCTCAACTTTTTAGTGGAAGAGGGCTATATAATTCCATACTTATTGCCTCTGTTGCCTATCCTATGTCAGTACTGATCAACTGTTCTGTTGCAGAGCAATATGTGGAATGTGTCTGTGGAAAATATCTTACATTATTCCCCTACACAAAGGTGGGACCTCTAAAGAACTAACAAACTACCGTCCTATAGCCACTCTCTCCCCTCAAGCTAAAATCTTAGAAAAATGCATTCACAACCAACTCCTTAACCATTTCCTCAATCACAACCTCCTTTCTCCCACACAACATGGCTTTAGGCCAAAACATAATAATAGCACTGACCTACTGTCTCATCCATATTCCTTGATATGTCAAAAGCCTTTGACACCATTTCCCACCAAATCCTACTCAACAAACTGTCTTATGCCCTTAGTTCAACTACCCTGTCCTGGTTCCATAGCCATCTGTCTAACCATCAGTAAGCTGCCAAATGGGAAAACACCTTTCCCCACTTCTTCCCATCTCTATTGGAGTACCCCAAGGTTCCATACTTGTCCCCTTCTCTTTACAATATTTACAAATGACCTCAGCCCTGAGCTACCCTCCATAGTCCAGTGCGCTGATAATTACAGACTTATTTGCTCAGCCACCACTCCCCAGGAACTACAAACAAAAATGCAAATATCTTTTCAGGATATAGAAAAATACCTCACTGAACATCAACTCATCATCAACTGACCATAGCCCACAAAATAATTCAACCCAATGACTGCCCCGCACTTACTAACCTAATCCAACCTAATGTAAATCACAGATCACTTAGGTCCTCAAACTATTGTTAAAGGTTACTCAGCCTCATAACAATCAAGGCACTTCCCTCTGCTCGTATAAAATTGCCAAGCATTGGAACACGCTTCCTCAATCCATAACAAAAAACTCTAATTGTCATGAGTTCAGACACCACCTAAAAGAATGTCTAGCAAATCATTGGCTCTGCTCCTGCCATACTCCTGGCTAAGGCTATCTGCTCTCCATCTATATCTGTTATAAATGTTCCTTCTCCTATTTAGCTCAACCCCCGTAGCTACTGTTTATTTCCACTTGGCTAACTTGTGATTATACTTCTGTTTAGCACTAGTGTGTTTTTCAATCCTAGGAAATCAATGGTCAAACACTGTTTTTGAAACTGTATGTTTTGTCTGTACCGTAATTAATTGTTTGCTTTTTATTTTACACTGTGACATATCAAACTTTAATATAGTTTTCTCTACTGTATGTTTGGAGCTTTTCTCCCTGGGTCTCTGCTGAAAATGGGTTTCTGGCCCAGATGGACATTACCCGGTAAGCAAATGTAATAAATAAATAAACAGGTAAATACATTTATAAATTTAGTTAAATTTAAATGTATTTAGTCTTTCAGTGTAAATATAGTGAAACAGCAAAACTAACCATTTATATTCCTTAGCAATAATTTTTTAGCTTAAAATATAAATACATACTTATATTTTGAAGCTTAAAGTCTAATACAAATTTTTTACTTAAAGGGTAAATCCATTGTTTCAGAAAACAGAAGTTCTGCAGTCAGGGAGTAAAAGTCACTTGTTTTTATCCTTTTCTTAATTTTAGAATCAGTTTTCCAGGAATTTGCCTCATTTTGTCTTGTGAAGGATATACTGTTCAATCCATTTCTTCAATATTAAGGATTTTATTTTTGCTGACAAAAGTAGATGCCTCCTCCATTTGGTCTTTGCAGGAAACGCCAACATGGCTTTAATGTAGTTCTTTAAGTTCCTTGATTAGTAATAATTAGGATTTCCTTTTATTCATTACTTTACTGGAGTAGTTATTGTCAAATCTGACTACACATTCACCTATTTTGATAGGTGGTCTGGACCATGTTGTTTTAAATGCTTGATCTTTTTTTAAGCTAGACATAACACAACTATAACTGAACGTGCTGGTGATCTTTCTTTATATGAAGGTGCTCTCTGGGATCTGTTGTTGTTTGTCTTTTCGGCTTTTCCCGGTTAAGGGTCGCCACATTGGAACTCCGGTCCGCTAATGATCGGCAGTAGATTCTTATGGTGCCGAGGCGCCAGCCCAGCGCCCAACCTTCAGCGAAGGCACGACCATTCACGCATGTCTTTCGAACGCCACTCGACCGCGAGGAGGACATGCAGACTCCACACTGAAGGCACTCCAGCCGAGAATTTATTTCCAAAAGATAGTTTCTAGTAGATTTTATGTTATATATATCCAGGTTAAGAAATTTATTTTATTGTCTCCCTCATACTTTTCAGGTATACCATAAATTCTAATGTTGTTTCGTCTCTGTCTGTTTTCTAAGTCATCAGCTTTATATATGAGACAGTTATTTTGTTTAGAAGACTTTGTCTAGAACTGTGTGTACAAGTCTGTGTATATGAGAAATCTTACTGAAAAGCGTCAGCAATTGAATCATCCAGAGGTTGCATCTGAGGCTCAGGTGTGACCTCTGCAGATTTTTACATGGTAAAAAGTTGTGCGTTGCAGTATCATCTTAAGGCCCCTAAATTGTTCATTAAAAATAGCAACCATATCAAGTGTCTGTTAATGGTGCATATAAGGGTAGGACTAATGGACATAATTTCTTATCTTTTGCTTCTTACTGGTTTTAGCACCTGCTCTGTAACTAATGAGAAGGGCTTTTAAACTACAGACTTGTTCTGTAATCCACACCATAAATGACAGGTGTAAAATATGGGCATTATTTCATGTGCTCCAGCTGCTTGACTGTTTAACTACAACATTTGCAGGCATTAGATTCACGTAATGGTCCATTCTTATCTTCATCTGTTTTTTTGTCATAAATAGATTCTCCCAGTTTTTTCTGTTGTTCATATGGCCTGAATGGTCTAAATAAAGTTTTTTAAAAATCCTTTACTTTTCAGAAAGTCTAACTTTTGTCAGAACATTTTTGCTAGTTTTTATGGTTTCTGTGCCAATTTTTAATGTAGTCCCTCAAAAGTTAAGGTGCCTGTGTGAAAAGTGAATGCCTTAACTGATGAGCATGTGAAGTGCTTCTTTGCTTTCACCCCAGCCACAACGCATCAAGGTGTGTGCCATCTGTATATACTTATAATGTCACTTGAAGGAAAAGAAAGGCTCTTGTTTCCCATTTATACTGTAAGCATCCAGGCCAGTATCTTAGAAGTGTGGTTGACCAAGTTTGCTGGTAATTGCAAACTATTCACTGCTATCCACTCATCTATTGATAAAAAAAACCTCCTGCAAGGGCTACAATGAGTGGTGCATCAGGAAAGGTGTCAAATCAGATGAAAAAAAAATGCAGTGTAACAGCATTTAACAGAAAAGTTGCTCGCATCTCGTAAGCAGTAGATTGTATCCTCCTTGAGAAAGATATGGTTATAACAGACCTAAGTACTTATATGGACAACTCTCTGTCTCTCATTCGGTGGTCATATTTCGACCATAAATAGGAAATCGTTCTATCTGGCCATTTGACTGCCAAGGGAATTTCTTCAAGATCCAAAGAAGTTACCCATCAGTGGAGTACAGTGCCCCGTTTGGTATATAACTCCAAGTATAGCTTTCATTTGAAAAGGCCCCAAAGATTTCCAACCAAGACAATTAAAGGTCTTGAATTTTTTTCAACTACCCTGATAGATTAGCATGACTCTCATTATACTCCATATTCTAGAAGTTGCTGTGAGGTGACCTATATCTTGCTTTGTTGAGCCACAAAAGACCCAGTCCTATATGACCTCCTATTTCCTGGCAAAACCATTGGCTCTACAAACACCCACACTAAGGACCTAAATCTACACCAAGTAAATGAAACTCGCTGTAAAGCCAGGTTCCTAACTGTGGTGGGAAACGTAATTAAGGATGTTATGTAGTCCAATCTCCCCTACATTCTTACCCGTGGGTTCGGAGCCGAATATCGGCTCAGACTCGGCCAACTTTTTTAGCTTGAAGTCTTCTATTGGCTGGGCTAAGCAGGTGTCCCATGGTGCACTGCTACATATCCCCAGATCTCATTTGCTGCTCGTGTAGCTCGGACGTGGTCTCGCTCTTGGTTGTGGCTAAGTACCTTTTTCTTGTCTTTGAGAAAAAAATTGTTTCATAAACGAAAAGCTATTTTCATAGCTATTGTCTTTTAGTGTTGTTTTAGGTTTTTGGTAGTGTGCTTGTGTTTGTGATATGCCGCTAACTGTTCACTCGGGCTAGGCCTGTTTCAGTTAGAGGACCTAGTCCTTTTGTCCTGCCTGTTCACGCTAAACTGTTTTAGTTAGAGGTTTGGTATCTGTTCCCTTACTTCGTGGTCATTAACCGTTTTAGTTAGAGGTTTTTGACCTGGTTTGTCTTCGTGTGTGTTCTCCAGTGTGTTTGTACTGTTACAGTTCATAACTTGTTCCCATGTTTTTTGTGGTGTTGCGAGTCTGTGAGTTTCTTGTCAGACCGTTTCTGGGGTTGCGTTGTTGAGAAATGTCCAAGGATTCCAAGGAGCACAAACCTTCGGGTTTCAAAAAGTGCTCTAAATGCGGGTACAAAATGCCCATCACCGATGGGCATTCTATTTGTGTCTGTTGCCTGGGAGCCATTCATCTGCAGGAGTCCTGCAGCTTATGCCATGCGTTCAGTCCCAGAGTGCTCCAAGAGACAGAGGGAATAAGCTGATCTTAAAGGGACTCTTGAAACCCTCTTTCGAAGAGGCCTTGATTTCTTCTCCCAGTGCTAAGTCTAAGTCATCCAAGTCTAAAAAGAGATCTCCAGCTCCGTCAGCTTCATCGGAGCCTCTGGAGAACATCATAAAACTTGCATCGACCTCCTCGGCTCCACTGTCCTCGGGGCCGCAGGAAGTGTTTGTGTTGATGGAACCGGCGTCGGCTCCAATTACATTGGAACCGCTTCGGAGCCAATCGCCCAGTCTTAGACCAGTTTCTCCTGAGAGGAGATCTCGATCTCCCTCCCTATCCTCCAAATCCTCCAGGACCCTTTCAGATGTGGATGTTGATAGGGTGGTCCAGAGGCTCCTCCAGTCACCGGTTTTGGCAAAATTGTTTTTGGCTCCGGCCCATTCGGCTCCGGAGCCCGTCCCGACCCCTTCTTCGATCATTCCTCCTCCTCCGAGAGCATCTCTGTCTTTGGAGCCGGAGTATTCCACACCGTGTGATGTTCCTAGGTTGGTTCCGATGACCCCTCTGGCCCTATCGGTACCGGCATCAGCTCCGACCCCATCGGCTCCATCCTCTGGGTTCGGGACTCGAGATTCTTCAGTCGGGCCCGAGGGGGGACATCTCTGGACATATTTTGGTTCCGAGTCTCCCTCTCTGTGCCTCGGCTCAGGGAACTCCGACTCCTGTCATGGTCTCGGAGGCTGGCCGATCCTCGGACTCACGTGGGCCTGCCTTCGAGGCCATGTGGACTGTGCTAGCCAGATCGTCAGCTACATCAGGCAGGTCAGTCACTCTGTCCCCCACCACTCCGGTGAGAGCTCTGATCACCACCTGTCCATGGACAGCAGAGCACCAAGGCCTAGAGATACCCCCACGAGTGGTCCCCAACTTTCTGAGGGCCCTTCAGAGTTCATGCCTGAGGAGCCCCCTAGAAAGAAAACGTGCAAGAGGAAGCACATAGACTCCCAGGATGAGTCTCTCTCCTCTGATACTGACCTCGAGGAATCGGAGGTGTCCCCCAAGTCAAACTCTGATGATGATTCCTTCTCCGACATCCTGGAGATACTGAAGCAAAGAGGTGACTGGCCATCCAAAGCCCCCTCCGAGGAGGAGTTGGTATTCCTTAAGACCTTTGGTGCTCTGCCCTCTGCCTCCTGGGTGTCCCCACCCTTCGACGAGCTCCTAGATTTGATTTGTCGGAGGGTGTGGGAAAACCCTGATTCTGTGGAGCCCGTACCCAGGCATCCCAACAAGTTTCTTTCTGCTCCCCAGGATAAGGAGTTTCTTTCCAAAGGAGTCCCTGTAGATGCCATGGTGGTGGTGGCGGCGGCCACTCAGAAGGAAGTAGCAGAGACCTCTTCCTCCGTCCATCATCCTAACAAGGAGTCTAGGACCATGGACCGGTACAGGAAGCGTACCCTCTCGTCAGCAACCTTTTCCTTACGGTCGCTGAACTGTCTGTCTCATTTCACTTGGCTCCAGAGAGATCTCCTCAAGGAGTTAGGAGATACTCTTGCGGGTAACGTCCCTGAGGCGGTGGCCCAGGCGGTTAACGCCCAGGTGTCTGCCCTCAATTCCATCGTCAACTCCTCCATGCGGCTCATTTCGTATGCAGCCAATGGAGCGCGTAGGGCAGCAAGCTTAGAAGTCGCCCTTAGATGGCTAGCCTGGCTGTGCCTTTGTCACTTCGCAGAGGCCTTCAAGTCTTCCTTCACTGACACCCCCTTTGATGGTGGTTCTTTGTTCGGAACCAAAGTGAAAGACACCCTCACCAGGTGCGAGCAAGAAGGAAAGACCCTGTCTGCCATAGGGGTCCATTTTTCCCCTCCCTCTAGGCCTTACCCCAAGGCCCAGCAGGGTGGGAAGATGTGGTTCAAAAAATCACAGAGGTTTTTTCCTGCCACACAAGGTGAGTCACCCTCCAGAGGCAGAGGAGGGGGAGGTTATTCAGGGAGATGCCGCCCTAGAGGCAGAGGGGGCCCCCGCAATTCAGGAGACCGCGATTCCTTTCCCGGCTCTCCCTACTCTCGTTCCTGAGGGAGTGCCCGGCTGTGCTTATCCAGAGCCAGTCGGGGGTCAAATTTTGTTATATCCGGAAGCCTGGAAAAGCATCACCCAGGACCAATGGGTATTAGGAATAATTTCTGGAGGTTATCTCATTCCGTTTACGTCAGACCCCCCTTCAATCAGAAAAATCCCAGACATTCCACCCAGTCAATGGGATCAAGCAGCCTCAGAGGTTTCAAAGCTGTTAGGAAAAGGAGCCATCCAACTTGTCCCCTCGGACCAAATTGGATTAGGGACTTGCTCAAGATTCTTTTTGGTGCTGAAAAGAACGGGGAACCTGAGACCCATATTAGATCTCAGCCAACTGAACAACTATGTACAGAAGTCCACGTTCCATATGGTCACACTACAATTGATTCTCCCATTGTTGGGAGAGGAGGTATGGATGTGCTCCATTGACTTCAAGGATGCTTACTACCATGTCAAAATGGACAGGGCATCCAGGAGTCACCTACACTTCTGGCTGGGAGCCAGTCATTTCCAGTTTTGAGCCTTGCCCTTTGGTCTCACCACAACCCCCAGGGTGTTCACCAAGTGTATGGTGGTGGTGACTGCTCATTTGAGACGTCAGGGATTCCAAGTGTTTCCGTATCTGGATGACTGGCTCCTTACCGCCCCCACCAGGCATCAACTAGTCCAAACCAGGGACCCTACCATCACTCTCTGTCAACAGTTGGGCATAACACTAAATTGGGAAAAATCTGCTTTGTTGCCCTCGTAGAGTGTCACCTTTATAGGCGCAGAATTAGACACCATTCGAATGCGAGCATTTTTACCGCAGGAAAGGATCAGAGTCTTACAACAACAGATACACATCCTGATGCCCCTGAAGAAAGTGAAGGCGAGATGGGTTCTTCAACTCCTGGGGACCATGGCAGTAACAATTATTTTGGTCCCCCTAGCGAGATTGCACATGAGACTTCTTCAATGGCTCCTCTGTGTTCAACGGTCTCCAAAAATTTCCACTTTCCCACCCCATTTTGCTCACGGACAGATGCAAATGGGATCTCAGTTGGTGGCTTTGCACCAACAATTTGGACGGGGGAAGGCCCTTCGTTCCACCCATCCCGGTTGCCACAGTGACCACGGACGCCTCCCAGATGGGGTGGGGGGGCATTATCTCGGCAGGACAGTCCAAGGCACGTGGCAAGATCACGAGATACATTTGCATATCAACATCCTAGAGATGAGAGCAGTGCTACTTGGTTGCAGGCACTTCAGAGCTTTCTACCTTAAGGGACGATTGCAGTACACTCGGGCAATGTGTCAGTAGTGTGGTATCTAAACAAGCAAGGGGGAGCCAGGTCTTACCCCCTGTGCAGAGAAGCCATGCGAATGTGGCAGTGGGCAGTATCTTCCCAACGGTTTCTGGTGGCAACGCACATTCCGGGGAAGTCCAACGTGATTGCGGACAGGCCAAGCAGAGGTATTCTGATGCCTTACAAGTGGTCCCTGAATCGTCTAGTTGCAGAACGAATCTTCAGCAGATGGAGTCAGCCTTGCTGCAACCTTTTTGCCAGCCCCCTCAATGCCAAATGCAGCAGCTACTTCACGCTGATCCCCCCACAGGGGGAGTCACCCAGGGATGCTCTAGTTCACGATTGGCCCTCCGGTCTGCTTTATGCTTTCCCTCCATTTCCCTTGCTGTCAAAAGTGATTCAGAAAGCACAATACTTGGGATTCTGATTGCTCCACACTGGCCTCATCAAGTCTGGTTCCTCTTTCTCCAACCATACATTGTGGACACTCCTTGGATTCTGGAACCTCAACCAGATTTACTGACACACATGTCGGGACAGTTCCACCCCTCTCTGATGACCCTCCGGTTGACAGCCTGGCTGCTCCACTTCCATCGTTAGTTAGGCTTCATAATTTTTCACCGAAAGTAGTTCATATTTTATCTTCCTCTCATGAGCCATCTACTAGGAAGATTTATTCTAGCAAATGGAAGAGGTTTTCTATTTGGGCGCATACCCAAGGAATTGATCCTTACACAGCTCCAATTGCTTCAGTCTTGGAGTTTTTGTCTATGCTTTTCCATCAGGGTTCTGCATCAGCTACCTTAAAAGTTCAGCTGGCAGCGATCTCTAATTTTCATGTTGCTAATGAGCCTAGTCTCATGGCTCATAGACTCTGCAAGGCTTTCCTGAAGGGTACTCTGTTACTCCGTCCCCCGGTTTCAGAACCTATCATGCCCTAGGATCTCAATTTTGTTCTACAAGCCCTTACTTCACCACCTTTCGAGCCTGCAGCTACCTGTGACTTGAAATTCTTGACCTGGAAAACAGCCTTCTTAACAGCAATCACTTCAGCAAGGTGAGTCTCAGAAATTCAAGCCCTTTCTATCAAACCTCCATACTTAATCTTCCTTAAGGATAGGGTTTCTCTTAGACCAGACTCTTCTTTCCTTCCTAAAGTGGCTTCCGTATCTAATCTTAATCAATCTATTGAGTTACCTGTATTCTTTCCTCATTTTTCAAACAAGGCAGAATTTAAATTTCATCAATTGGATGTACACAGACAGTTACGTTTCTATCTGCAACAAACAAAAGATATCTGGAAGTCTGATCAACTATTTGTCACCTCTTCGGAAAACAGAATTGGGTCCCCTGTCTCCAAAATCACCCTATCCAGATGGATATCTAGTTGCATCTCTTTCGCATACCATGCAGGAGGAAAAGATCTGCCGTTTCTGGTCAAGGCTCACTCTACTCGGGCTGCTTCTACATCTACAGCCTGTCAAGCCAAATTGTCAATGGATGATATATGTGCTGCAGCTACTTGGGCTTCTCCTCACGCATTTGTTTCTCATTACAAATTGGACGTGGTATCTAGGGGCAGGTCGTCCTTTGATTCCACAGTACTCAGGAGTATTTTCCTATGAGCCACCCAGGATGTAGGTGCTAGGGACGCTGTCCCATGGATAAGAATGTAGGCGAGATAGGACTACATAACATCACGAAGTTATGTACTCACCATAACTTTCGATGTATGTAGTCCACCTCGCCTCACTTTCTTACTTACCCTCCCACCTTCCCCCTTCCTGGAAGATCTGGAGGTTAGGTTTCTATCTACAGAGTTCCCTTTACTTTTAGCTTATTTTTTTTATCTGGATGTTGTGTATGCATGGGGTATGAATGAGTATTGCAGCAAACTAGATATGGGGATATGGAGCAGTGCACCATGGGATACCTGCTTAGCTCAGCCAATAGAAGACTTCGAGCTAAAAAAGTTAGCCGAGTCGGAGCCGATATTCGGCTCCGAACCCATGGGTAAGAATGTGAGGCGAGATGGACTACATACATCGAACGTTATGGTGAGTACATAACTTCTTATCCTGATTGATGAAGGATTTTCCAAATACATGCAGAATGAAGAGGTTCTGTATAAGGCGGTATTCATCCAGATCATTCAAGCCATCAAGGATATTGCTAATATCAAGATATTAGATGTGCTGTGTTTATCCAAAGTGTGAGGGAGGCAAACGTGCCTCTGGCAAGCATCAGCTACTGTACTCTACTCTACTCTGTGGTTTGCCATTTAAAGAGTGGAGGTGAAGAGGCTAAATGCTAAAATGCAATTATGGTATATTATAAGGGTGAGGTATAAGAAAGTGGAGAAGGTAGTGAAGGACGAACTGGGGACTAGCAAATATCAGTGGCAGTGAACAAGCACTGGGTAATGCCAGAAGTAGTGTAATAGAGGTATGGAAAATGATTAAATAAAGTGATCACATAAAAAAAAGGGGGGGGGGTCAGTGTGGTTCAGGAAATTGGTCAAGGAAGTTGTGAGTAAGGAGGAGAGAGCATACAATAGATAGGAACAAGAGGAGAAACCAAAATGCTACAGAATGCTGTATGCCAAAGTAGACAAGGAGCAAAAATATAGATTATGGTAGTAAAAGAAATGGTAATAAAGAAGTTGGGAATAATGGTTAAAGAAACAGACATGGACTTTTTTATGAACCCAGCATATAGGAGGAATAACAGGGACAGACTATTCTGTACTGGCCAAAGGAGAGAGGAACATCCAGCTGAAGTCCTGAGTTCATTTTTTTCCCTTCACTGTTTTCATTTTTAATATATTTTCACAAAGGAGCAAATAGGGGGCCCTGCCAGTCTGGGAAGAGCAGAGGAAGAAAGAAGGGTTAATGGACCAATGGAATTTGAGAGAGAGAGGGAACACAAGATAAATATGTTAATGAGAGGGCAGGGCACAAGAACCACAGGGAGTGTATATGTTGCCCACCAAATCCTCCATATTCTTTTACAGTCTTAAAGCCGCTAATGGAAGTGTCCAGTGGAACTGTGGCCTGAGGTGAGAAACCATGTGATTGTAAAAAGGCTAAAATAATTCCACTTGGAAGCTAACAGTAAACCTCAACTGATTTGTGTGGAGAGTGAGAGAAAATATCTTTAGGAAGAGGTTGGCTGCATTTATAAGAGTGAAATATTTTGTAAAGAGCAAAAAGTACAAAGAGAGGAGAGCGCGACATGGCTGAATAGGAGTACAGAGGAGCATCTTAAACTCCAGTGAACTTGGTTTGTGCGAGCAGTTTTTAAGCACTTTGCTTTGATCAAGGTTTTGTGGAACCACATTGACTTTTCTTATGGGAGTCAGTGGTATACTGTTTTTTTTTTTTTTTTTTACTTTTTCCCTGCCGTACGATTGCTGAGTTAGTATTTAGAAGTGGGTTGGGGCAAAAATCCCCATAAAAGTAGTTTTGTGTTTCTTTAACATCTTTGATTTGCACTTATCTTCTTCTTTTGGCTGCTCCCATAGGGGTCACCACAGCAGATCAACTGTTTCCATTTCTTCCTGTCCTCTGCATCTTGCTCTGTCACACCAACCACCTGCATGTCCTCTCTCACCACACCATAAACCTTATCTTAGTCCTTCCTCTTTTCCTGTTACCTGGCAGCTTCATCCTTAGCATCTTTTTCCCAGTATACTCTGCATCCCTCCTCGGCAATTGTCCAAACCAACGTAATCCTGCCTCTCTGGCTTTGTCTCCCAAACCTTCCAACCTGGGCTGACCCTCTAATATACCTATTCCTAATCCTGTCCATCCTCGTCACACCCAGTGCAAATCTTAACATCTTCATCTCTGCCACGTCAAGCTCTGACTGCTGCCTTTTTGTCAATGCCACTGTCTCCAACCCATATAACATAGCTGGTCTCACTACCCTCTTGTAGACCTTCTCTTTCACTCTTACTGGTACTCGTCTGTTACAAATCACTCCTGACACTCTTCTCCACCCACTCCATCCTGCCTGTACTCTCTTCTTCACCTCTCTTTCACACTCACAATTACTCTGAACTGTTGATCCCAAGTACTTAAACTCATCCACCTTCACCACCTCTACTCCGTGCATCCTCACCATTCCTCTATCCTCCCTCTCATTCACACACATATATTCTTAGTCCTGCTGACCTTCATTCCTCTTCTCTCTAGAGCATATCTCCACCTCTCCAGGGTCTCCTCCACCTGTTCCCTGCTCTCACTACAGATCACAATGTCATCTGCAAACATCATAGTCCATGGGGACTCCTGTCTGATCTCGTCTGCCAACCTGTCCATCACCATTGCAAATAAGAAAGGGCTCAGAGCTGATCCTTGATGTAATCCCACCTCTACCTTAAACACATCCGTCATTCCCACCACAGACCTCACCGCTGTCACACTACCCTCCTACATATCCTGTACCACTCTTGCATGCTTCTCTGATACTCCCGACTTCCTCATACAGTACCACAACTCCTCTCTAGGCACCTTGTCATATGCTTTTTCGAAGTCCACAAAGACACAATGCAAGTCCTTCTGACCTTCTCTGTACTTCTTCATCAACACTCTCAGAGCAAACATCACATCTATAGTGCTCTTTCCTGGCATGAAACCATACTGCTGATCACTAATCATCACCTCCCTTCTCAACCTAGCTTCCACTACTCTTTCCCATAACTTCATGCTGTGACTGATCAATTTTATCCCTCTGTAGTTACTACAGCTCTGCACATCACCCTTATTCTTAAAAATTGGTACCAACACACGTTTTCTCCATTCATCAGGCATTCTCTCACTTTCCAAGATTTTTTTAAGCAATCTAGTTAAAAACTCCACTGCCATTTCACCTAAACACCTCCATGCTTCCACAGGTATGTCATCTGGACCAACAGCCTTTCCATTTTTCATCCTCTTCATAGCTATCCTTACTTCCTCCTTGCTAATCCACTGCACTTCATGATTCACTATCCGTGCATCATCCAACCTTCTCTCCATCTCATTCTCTTCATTCATCAGCCCGTCAAAGTACTCTTTCCGTCTGCACAGCACACTCTTCTCGCTTGTGAGTACATTTCCCTCATTATCTTTTATCACCCTTATCTGCTGCACATCTTTACTAGCTCGGTCCTTCTGTCTAGCCAGTCGGTACAGGTCCTTTTCTCCCTCCTTAGTGTCCAACCTTTCATACATTTGCACTTCCTCAATGTTAAAATAAAAAAAAAAAAAAAAAATTGAATTGCCAGTCATAACTCAGTGTATAATGACTCAACTCAGTGCAGGGAAATCCTGTTGCAGAGAAGAGGAGACAGATATCCATAATAAAAAAGCTGTTGCAGTGTTGTGGATTTTCATCTCTGTCATCTGGCTGGGGTGCCAAAGATTTACCTTCCCTAGGTCGTACATCAGGCACATGACTTCAGCTCACACATGCAAAAGTATATAGTCAGGTGTACAGTTGTATATCTCAAACTATCTGAACCCCAGCCCGAACACAGGTCATGCATCCATTAGACCTATCAACATTGGGTCACCATTGCTTTTGCTTCACTTTTTTGTTCCAAGTAAGTGCCCAGTTGTGGAACCTTCTTTTATTTTACTGTTTCAGTTGCGTTAGATGTCAGCTAGGAGGGGTAGGTGCAAGTACATTAGGTCGATCCTTTCCAAGGACTTGCAAAATAAGTGCCTTTTTTCTTTAGACCTGAAATACGAATACCTGACGGTCCCTAGTACCAGCTGCCACCTCTTCTGTACAAAATAACTTAAAAGACCTTTGGTTGATTTGCAGTGTACCATTTCTGAGTTGGATGTTTCTGCTGAGGTTGCAGAACCCAAGATACATCCAATTTCTTCTTAGATGCCCGCTACAGAGAGCCTATTTGAAACTGGTAATGTTACTCAGGCACTGCAGACTGTGGACATCTTGGAGGAATAGCAACTCGTATCAGAGGACTTGAAAGGAGTTCCTTAAATATTAGACCAGTGGGATAATCCATGCACTTTTATAGAAGTATGACAAAGTTCAGCAACTCTGCGTCTTATCCAGGTGGATGCCACTCCCAAAATGAAAAAACAAAAGGCGTAGGCATGTGACTTCCCCTGCAGTTTCAAGGGAAAAGGAGTGAACTGACTTTTGTCAGGGCATGTTTAAAGCCATCATGGCCCTGAAGCCTCCCTTTTTTGTGCCCCAACAGCCACAGGCAATGCAGCAAAAGCATACCATTGGGAAAAAAAATGGCAGCTCTCTTTGTAGCTGCGGCAGTGTCAGCTCATCAAAGAGATGTGCTTAATCTGTCTTCTTTTCACACAAAACTTTGAGAAAATCACTTTTTGGGCTTTTAAGTGGAAGTACATTAACTTGCAGCAGACGGAAGCTTCTGGAAATTAAGCAGTTAACAGTTTCATGCTGCTGGCTAGATTCCCTGCAGTCAGCAGAGTTTCTGGGGCCTACTATACTCACAGAAATACTGGAGCTATGTATTTTAACCCAGAATGCCTTAAAGTGCCTGAAACATGAGACAGAAGGTTCTGGAACACTCTGGACAAGACAGAAGAGGAAAAGATGTCAGCGAACCAGGAAAAGGGACTGCAGGGCTGGAATTGCTGCAAAGCTGAAAATAAATCCTCACAGGCCTGCTCTGCCTTCAGTACTGTTGCATATGCACACTCATTGGGCAGTAAGATGGATGACCTGAGGCTGGAATTCTACAGCAAAAATAAGTCGAGAAATACCTGTTTATTGATGATTATTGAGATGTGGCTGCATAACAGAATCAGTGATGATGCTGTTAGCTTAGAGGGGTTCACACACTTTCGTGCAGACAGATGTCAAGCTTTGTGTGGAAATTCCAAGGGCGGTGGATTCTGCATCTGTGTGAATGAAAGACTGAGTAAGAACTGTGAGATTGTTTAGTTACATTGCTCTGATAATCTAGAGTTCCTGTCCTTAAAATGCAGACCCTTTTATGTACCTAGAGAGAGAAGTGGAATATGTGTAACAGTGGTATACATTCCACCCAGTGCAAACACCACTGAAACCCTGAGCAATCTTTATAACACTATCTCTGAGATGCAGAGGAAAAACTCAGACTTTGCACATGTGGTTGCTGGTAATTTTAATCAAGCAGATGTGAGAGAGGTGCTACCCCACTACAATCGAATTATAGATTTTCCTACAAGGGGTGCTAACACTGTGGACAAGGCGTATTCCAATGTCAAAGGTGCCTACAGAGCAATACAGTAACCTAACTTAGGAAGCTCTGACCATTTTACTTCTGCCAGCCTACAAACCAGTTCTGATCAGAGAAAAGCCCACAGTTAAACAGATCAGGGTCTGGCTTGAGGGGGCTTTGGAATGTCTCCAAGACTGTTTTGAAAGTACTTGCTGGGACATTTTCAAAGAGACTGCTATGTCAGATGGACTGATGAACATAGATAATTACACAGAAGCAGTAATAGCTTACATCCCTAAGTGTGTTGATGATGTATCTGACATCAAAAGCATCACAATCTGAGCAAACCAAAAGCCATGGCTCAACAACAGTCTATGATCTCCTGAAGGCAAGAAATGCAGCATTCAGGACCAAGGACATGAAGGGTCTCAGTGAAACTAGAGCAAACCTAAAAAGGGGCATTAGAGAGGCCAAGAGGGAATATGGAAAGAAATTACAAAGTCAGTTTGTAGACATGAGGGACACCAGGAGTCTCTTGCAAGGGATACAACAGATTACTAACTATAAAACCAGGTCAGCTCAGTGTGAAGACAGCATTGAATTCCTGGACAGGTTGAACTCCTCATTTGGCAGATTTGAAAAGAACAATGTGGCTGCTACAAGGCTACCCGTCAACCAGGAGGAGGGGGTGCTCAGCCTCCACTCCAATGAAGTGAGATCTCAACTTACGAAAGTGAACCCAGGAAGGCTGCTGGTCCTGATAAAATACTTGGCAAAGTAATTAAAGGCTGTGCAGACCAACTTGCTCAGTTCCAACTGATATTTTCAATACTTCCCTTATTCTTGGTAAAGTTCCCTCTTGCTTCAAGATGACAAATGTAGTCCCTCTCCAAAAAAAAAGTAATCCAGCCTGCCTGAATGACTGGTTGCTCTAACTTTGTGTCATGAAATGCTTTGAGAGAATAGTTAAAAGACATCTGTTGGCTAACCTTCCATACACCTTCGACCCTCTACAGTTCACTTATGTTAACAGAGCCATTGTAGATGCTATTTCAGTGGCACCCCACCTCTCATTTGATCATCTGGAGGGAAGAAGCAACTATGTTAGGCTGTTGTGACTTCAGCTCAGTATTCAATACAATGGTTCCATGCAGCTTATTGACAAGCTTGTACATCTTGGAGTTAGCAAGCTCATGTGCAACTGGATCCTCATCTTCCTGAACAGACCGCAGAAAAATGTGCGGGCAACAGCACCTTGAGATGCATAATACTCAACACCTGTGTTCCTCAGTGTTGTGTGCTAAGCCCTGTGTTGTTCACCATCCTTACCCATGACTGTTCTGCAAAATACGACACCAATCACATCATTAAGTGTGCAGATGATACTACGGTCATGAGCCTCATCAAAGGGGAGGATGAAAGAGCTTACAGAGACTAGGTCTACTCATTGATTGACTGGTGTGCTAAGAACAACCTTGACCTGAATGTCAGTAAAACAAAATAAGACCATTATAGACTTCAGGAAATTGTCAACAACACACTCACTGCTGATGATGCATGGTGAAGAAGTGGAAAAGGTCAAATCTACAAAAGTTTTTGGGGATGCACATTTCAGAGGATCTCTCTTGGACTGTGAACACTGAACAGTTGGTCAGAAAAGCACACCAATGTCTCTACTTTCTCAGAAGGCTCAAAAAAACAGCAATCCCAACCACTGTTCTCACCACATTGTACAGAGGAGCAGTTGAGAGCATTCTCACTAGTAACGTCATAGTTTGGTTTGGAATATTACAATAGCAAAAAGAAAGAAGCTACAGAGAGTGGTGTGAGTTGCCGAAAAAGTCATGGGCACAAACTTACCATCAAGCCAGGATCTCTTCACAGCAAGACGCATTAACTGTACATACAAAATAATTTGTGACCCCCCTCATCCTGCACATGGCTGGTTTTACAGAACTGTCTTCGGGCAAGAGATATCGGAGTATCCGCTGCAGGACTACAAGATACTTAAACAGATTCTACCCAGCAGATCTGAGACTTATAAACTCTGATACCGGCTACTGATTTAGTTAGTAGTCATTCACAATATGTTGCTCAGCTGAAAAGTGTGCAATATATTTATTTTATTCTTTGATGTAGCATTATATTTTCTTATTCATGTGCAATTGCTGCTGTTTGTCTGATGCAGATGAACAAAGGAGGACAATCTTAACGTGCAATCCTACACTGTCATGCTACTGTGCACAGTGTTCTACTTATAACTGGCCGGGGGGGGGGGGGGGGCTTGTGTGTTTTTGCTGTTATTGATTTATTTATCCGTCTGTGGGTCTTGTATTGAATATCTTTTTTAAATTGAAATGTTATACTGTTGTTATCCTTGCTTCCTATGTGCTCTCTGGTGAGTCGATGCTTGGAGTTTCATTTAGGCTGCACTTGTGTAGTCCTAAATGACCATAAAGTTTACTTAGCCTTTGATTTCTCCTCCTCTGAGGAGGAACAGGAGGCTGATTCAGACTACTCCTTCAACTATTCCTCACAGTTGCATTTCCCCAGGGCAGCTCTCTTTAGTTGACAAGGACTCCCTTTCTCCAGATTCCCCTTTAGAGTAAGCTTCCTTTGAAGAAGCAGTCCAAAATATGATGAAGCACTTTGGCAGTCAAAGTAAACATTTTATTTTATTTTTTTTATTTTTAAAAGAATAAATACAAAAATCAATCATAAAACAAATACATAACTATTTACATAGGTCCACAGCTGATCAATACATCAAAGTTATACATCAACAGTTAATAATTTTCAAACAAGTCTTTAAGCCAAGATTTACATGAATGTTTAATATTAGAAGTTCTCTTCTTTTAGTATGCAGTTCACTACTGCAGACAATTGTTGCCATATTAATAAATTCAGCACTAGTGGGGTAACTTTACTCTTCAAATTTTTAGTAATTATTTTTATGGCTATAGCAAGAATATACCAAAGAAGAGGCACTTGGGTTTTTGGAATTATCTCAGGAATTGGAGCATTACAATATTTCTAAACCTTTAGTTTTATGTATCTATTTGACCATAGAACTTCATTATTAATTCCTCCCCAAAGAGGGGAGATAACTTCACATTCATATATCTTATGTGTCAAATCAGCTATTATTTCAGAACTGCATCTCTAGGAGTGACAACAGCTCTGTGTAAAAATGTATAAGTGCAAATTTCCCAGTATAATGAAGATGTAGTTTTATCTGTAGGTTTTAATTTAATTGTTTAAATATGTGAAATCTAACTTAGGAATTTTATAAATTTGTTACAAATATGATTTATTTTTCAGTGCATTTTTATTGATGTTTATGTATTCCAATAATATGGGGAACAATTTCTTATATGGGTTAAATATCTTATTTATCTCTGTCTCAACAAAGTCTCTAAATATTTGTAAAATTAACCAATTCTCAGAATCTTGATTGTATGTGGTTCTTAAATTTTCAACAAGGTGTGTGTGTGTGTGTGTGTGTGTGTGTGTGTGTGTGTGTATATATATATATATATATATATATATATATATATATATATATATAAAATATATATATATATATACATATATCTATATAGGTCTGCTTCATATGATGGACAGTTCATTTGATCGACATTGGTTTCACCTAGACCAAAACACCTAAAGTCCAAAACATAAAAACCCATTTGGTCGAAACTCATAACATCGACACATGAAATTGAAAGCATTATGCCCTTTTCCCCACTGTAGCGCAATCCTGGAGTAAGTATATATAGTTAGGGGGGATGTGGGGTGGGGCATAGCCCCCCACATACTTCATACATTTCAAAGATACACATAGATACTTATAGCTGATATGACTAACTCTTTGCAGACAACAATAGTTATTTAAACTGTGTGGGAGGATATGCCTCCACACCCCCCAATGTGGGGGGGCTGTGCCCCCCACACCCCCCAACTATATATTCTAACTCCAGGATCTCGCTACAATGGGGAAAAGGGAATAATGCAGTGTTATGAGTTTCGATCAAATGGGTTTTAGGTGTTTTGGTCTCGGTTAAATGAATGTCAGTCATATGAAATTTAGGTCATATGAAGTAGACCCATATATATATATATATATATATATATATATATATATATATATATATATATATATATATATATATATATATATATATACATATGGCTTACTATCAAAATGTCGACAGTCATATGGTCGACAGGTAAGGTCGACTCATGAATATTAAGTAGTTCATTTGGTCGACCAAAAGTGCAGTCAAGCTACTTTGTCGACATTATGTTGACAACAGGCAAAGATTTCCCTTGTTAGCACTGTTGTGCAACCTCGGAGTTGTAATATATAAGTAGCGAGGGGTGAGGGCAGGGGGGCACAGCCCCCCTGCAAAAACACTAGTGTTAGTTTGCAGGTGTTTGTCGACCATTTTAACTCAGACATTTTGATTTTGATATTTTGAACATTCGACGTAATGATTTCGACCAAATGAACGTCGACCATATAAGTTTCAACATTTTGATAGTAAATATATATATATATATATATATATATATCGGGTCTATACTAGCACATCGAATATTTAACAGTTCGAATCACTAAAGGTCGACCTTTAGTGATCAAACTGTTAAAACATTGAATGTTCAGGGAAAAAAAATAAAAACAAAAAAAACTAAAGGGTATAGGCAGGGGGGCAAGCCCCCTGACACCCCCCACACCCCCGGTACTCAAATATACCAACTCCAAGAGCACACTACAGTGTAGGAAATGGAAATTTTCTGTTCCCGCATTGTATTGTGGTAAAGTGCAATCTCGGAGTTGATATATTTAAGTAGTGGGGGGTGCAGGGGGGCTTGCCCCCCCTGCTTACAGCAATTAATTGTAATTTCTTTTTTTTTTTATTACATATTCGAAGTTACTGAACTTCGATCATATGGTGTCAACCATATGGTATTTGAAGTTCAGTAACTTTGAGTTTGTAATATAGACCCATATATGTATATACACATCCACACTATTCTATGCCGCTCCCATCTTCATTAACCTAGCCAAAACTGAAATGGCCAAGCTTAACATCTGCTACAGTCAAATTGCCAAATTTGCTACTGGTGTCCCCTACCGTGCCCACCACTGTCATTCTCTAAATCAACTTAACTGGCTTGAATTCCCAAATTTCCTCTCATTCCATCAGCTTTCTTTCGCCCAGAAACTCCTACTACTTCTGAAAAAAAAAAAACAGTACTTATCTAATCTACTTAAACTACAAACTAATACCAGACCACTTCGCTCTAGTGATTAAAGAATAATCAAGGTGACCAAAAGCAATAACACAGCAGGTGACTCCCTCTTCCCTAACTACATTGGTAAAATTTGGAACTCGTTACCTTCTGCTGTTACCTCAGCCAACTCTCAATGGTTGCATTAAAAAAGCTACTAAAAGAACACCTAAAACTTGCATGGCTATGTCCTTGCTACCCACCAGGTTGATCCACACACTCTCTGACCCATGCTCGTGCTCCTTTTCACTTTTATCCCTTCAAGAAGAATCATGACTCCTCCTTATAGTGTCTCACCTGTGAACACCCACACCAACAGTCAGCAATTATACACATTCCAACTTTAAACCCAACCACATCTCCCAAAACTAACCCTAACATCTGCTCCCAACCCCCTTTTACTTACATTTGTCTCCATCAATGTTATTACTGGAAACCAGTACATTCTAAGTACTTTACTCTAACAGAACCCAGACCGAAATACAAAAGGCGGGGGTGTATCCATATTCATCAAGGATACCCACCCCTCCAGGTTAGTGGCACAGCACGATGCTTCAGAGGTCAGCCACATGCAACTAACGGGCAAAACTGCAATTCAAATTGTAGCTTACTACAGATCACCCACCATGTCCCAGGACCCCCATTCCGCATTTCTGGAAACACTGAGAAATATAAAGGTCCTACCAAACACCCTAATATTGGGTAATTTCAATTACCCAAACATTAAATGGGAGAACTACTCAAGTACTAACTCCCTTGCCCAACATTTTGTAGAATTTATAAACTCAAACACCCTGGATCAACTGGTCAACACTCCCACCAGAGGTGACAATATATTGGAGATGGTTATCACCAACATGGGTGACCGGTGCACCACACCGGAGGTCAACCCCTCACTGGTTAGATCTGACCATAAACAAATCACTTTGAGTATCCACATTCCGCCCCCACCCTGGGCAAGGAAACCACCGTGAAAAACTTTTCAAAAGCAAACCTCACGTTACTCAAGACCGAGGTGGAAAGTTTCAAAGCCCCCATGCTAAAGGCTAATGTTGTCCAAGCTGCAAAATCCTTTATTAATACATTCTACAGGCACAAGAATGCATGGATCATGCTATCCCAAGCAAAACCAAGACTCACTTCTCCAAGAAAAGGAAACCAGTCTGGTGGACTCCTGCCATAAACAAGCTGTACAATAGGAGGAGGAAACTAGTACAAAAAAGAGTAAAATTCCAAGAAGGGAAGACATCCCTGATCAATATCAGCAAGAAACTGCAATCCCTCATAAAAATCATCCAAGGCGAGTTTCGCAAGAAAAATTGCCAAGGACTCCAAAGATAACCACAAGGCATTCTTTAGCTATGTCAAGAATCTAAGTGACAATGCTGAGATCTGCTCAGAGTTAGTGGAGAATGGTACAAAATACACTTAACCGACCAATATTGCCAACATTCTGGCAGACAGATTCAGCACCAACTTCACCGCCCTCTCACCCCCAAAGGGGCCCATAACCATACCAGAAGAATGTAGAGCCCCTGAAATCAAAGACAAGTTAAAACAGCCCTCTCCAAAGCCAAAAACACAGCATCAATGGGACCGGATGGTGTCCCAGGCTGCGTCCTACACGAGCTCAAAGACGAATTAACCCCTCACCTAAACACACTGTTAAAACTCAGCCTCTCCACAGGTTACGTACCCATAGAGTGGCACACAGCAACGGTTATTCCGCTCCAGAAAGGTGGAGCCACAACAGACCCCAGGAACTATCGCCCTATAAGCCTGACTAGCTTGATCTGCAAGGCTATGGAGTGCATTATCATGGAACTCATTAACAGAGACATTGGGAACCTCCAAACACTGGACCCAACCCAGTTCGGCTTTGCTAAGGGCAGATCATGCCTCCTAAACCTGGTGGACTTCTTTGAGACTGTTACCAAGGCTATAGATGAGGGAAAGGTGGTGCACACAGCCTACCTAGACCTTGCAAAGGCCTTCAACATCATTCCCCATTCTGGTGTTATAGACAAGCTCACCAGCCTGAACATAAACCCCTACATCGCAAGATGGGTTGCCAACTGGCTCACGGACAGAACCCACATGGTAAGAGTTGTGGGATCTAGGTCTGACTCTAAACCGGTTACAAGTGGCATTCCCCAGGGCTCAGTCCTAGGACCCCTCCTGTTCGGCATATACTTCTCAGAGGTACAGGCAAGCAAAGGAGTACTATGGCTGACCAAATTCGCAGATGACTGCAAACTAGTGGCTATAATTGACTCTCCGGCTGACGCAAACATCCTCCAAAAAGGTCTAACTGAGACGGATACCTGGTGTCAAAAATCATGGCCTCAAGCTAAATGCCAGAAAGTGCATAGTCATCCCCTTTGGAAAAAACAAAGTACCCACAAACTACCACATAGGTGGTAGTCCCCTAAATACTTAAGACGTAATAAGGGATCTGGGGACCCAAGTAGATAGTAATCTCTCCATTGATAATCACATTGTCAAAGTGGTTAGAAAATCCTTCTACATGGCCCACCTTATCACAAAAGGGTTTGCATCCAGATCAGAAGAGGTTATTGTGCCACTCTACTCATCGCTCATCAGACCCATCATAGAGTACAATGCCCCATTTGGGATGTATCTTACAAGACACTTGCAACAGCTGGAAAGACCACAGAAGTACCTCATCAAGAGGATCACTGGCCTCAAACAGATGCCCTATGCAGCTCGACTGAAGAAACTCCAGATGTACTCGGTTGCATACCACCTACTCAGAGGTGATCTCTGCTTGACATACAAGGCCATGTCCAACCCAGAACTGATGGACATGCTCCACCTAAAGAAAAGCTTATCCCCTTGAGCAACACGCTCTAGGGATCTAAACGTCACCACAACAATAAATATGACGTGCTGGAGGGATAGATTCATGTCCCAGAGACTTCCATGCTTTGGAACAAGATTCCAGTCTACATTAGGCAGAGCTTCTCGCTAACACTCTTCAAGAGAAACCTTGACGAGTGGATGGGAAACAGAAAGCTTACCCTGGGGATCACTTCAGTGGCTCTGCTGGACATTGGTACAGGGAGCTAATCTAAGGGGGTGGCGAAAGCCAACACATTCTTACTAGGCTTATAAATGCCTTCGGGCAGATAGCCTAGTACCTACCTATGAACTTAAACTGCCGAATTTTGTTAAACTTGCGACTACCAGTGAATATTGTACTTTGTAACTTTAAAATCTATGGACTCTTGGTAAATCATGTGTTTTCCTATGAATACTTGCTTGTTATGTAGAAATATCATAGTTGTTTGTTCTTGATCTCTGGAGCTTTTCTCCCTGGGCCTCCAGTCGGACTCTCCCGGTCAACAAATGTAAAATAAAATAAATATATACACATATACATGTACCATTTAAGAATTGATGCCAATAAATTAAATTATTTTGTTGTTTCAGTACTATCAGTTTGTTGAAGTTGAGATTCTAAGCAGTCACTTGTATACGCAGTTGGAAACATAGACAATATTAAGTCTTTAATACAATAGTTAGAATATGTGAACTTTTATAAAGAGGAAATGATATTTAAATGGGGAATTTGAGACAAGAGTGTTATACCATTTACATAAGAATCTTTTAATAACCAGATAAAACTGTTGGGTACTATTTGTTTGATTGGTTGTGATTTATTTATTACTTATTAATATTTATTGATGTATTTGTTTCCATTTTGAATCCTAAGATGAATGTATCCACAGCACTATAACTTTTACAGTTCCTGAAGTAGCATACAGTTGAATATCAAAGAATCCTATTCCACCATTATCTCAACCTTTTCTGTGCCTATCAAATGAAACTCTTAATTTAGTAGGCTGCCAAAATGTGTAAGTAGAATATTATTTATCCTCATCATTTTTTTGTGGAGGTAATACTAAAGTTATAAGATAAACAATATTTTAGGGAGAATTACTATCTTGATCATCATTAATCGTTCTTCCATGATGAAGAAAATTTGTTCCAGTTTGTGACTAAACTTACTATTTTATCAACAACCTGTTGAAAGTTTCTTTGTATAATTTCTTTACTATTGGACATAATGGTTATATAGAGGCAATTCATTTGATTGCTATTCCAGTTGAAGTTAGAATATTTTTTGTATGAATTTTTAATTTTTTATTAATTAATGTGCTTGTTTTGTTATGATTAAATCTAAAGTGTGAGATTTCTTCAAACTGATTTGTATATAAAATTCATTAGAACATGTAATTAGTTCTATGTATTGTTAAAATATCATCAGAGTTAGTTTGAAATCTTATTTTATTTTGATAAAATTAATGTTCTTATTGGATCTAATAGTATTAGCAAAGGGTTCTATAGCTAATGCAAAAAGTAAAGGTGATAATGGGCAGCCTTGTTTTGTGCCTTTTTGTAATTTAAAAGAATTAGAAAGAAAAGGACCTATATTAATGTAAGCACAAGAGTTATTTGATTTAGAAATTAATGCACTTAGCTCAAGTGAGAAATTATACACTTTAAGTGATTTAAACGGTTGTGATCAATTAACTGAGTCAAAAGCCTTATCTAAATCGAGACTAATGGTCATTTTTTTATTTGTATTTGCATAGTGTATTAATGTATGTATTCCTATTGTATTATCCTGTACTGGTCTATGTCAAATAAACCCAGTTTGACCATTGCTAATTAGTTTAAGTATAAATAAATTAATTCTTTTAGCTAAAATGGACATCTTATAGTCCAAATTTAAAAGTGAAATGGGTCTGTATGATGAACAGTTTGTAGGATATTACCATGATGGGGGGAGAGACTTCAGCAGTTTTTTATTTCTCTTTAGACCTTATTTAATATTTTAACTGCATCAGCAGGTAGTATTTTGTATAGTTGTGGTATAAGAACATTTAAGCCGGGTGCCTTATTATTTTTTAAACTTTTCTATTTGATCTTTTATGTCTGTTAAAGTGAATGGTCCATCATTTTTTATTTGTTCATTTATTTTTATATTTTCCCTTAGAAAAGTTTTACTATAATATTGTCTAAGTTATTCGTATTTAAAACATTTTATGATTTATGAAAATATAAAGCCCTCACAAATACCTTTAATATCTGTTTTACTTTCTTTTTTGTTATTTATACGTGTTTTAATTTATTTAATATGATTTAGTTTATTCATTTTCTTGGTCTATGAGCAAGTTTATGCAAGCTTAAAGGGTTTACTGAATATGCCTTAAGTTTAATTTTTTCCAGGTTTGTTAAAACTTTATGACTTAGAATTTCAGCATATTTTGTATTTAAGTTTTTAAGTTCAGATTGACTGATAATGTCATTTGATTTCAGATTCAACTTTAGTGTGTTTATTTTGGCATGTAGTATATTCATTTATTTGTCCCATTCTCTTGTTTTGCTAATATACCAGCTTGTAACTCTTCAATTTAAGTAAGCCTTTAGTGAATCCCACAGGACAATGTCAGTTACTTCACCATTCATGTTTATTTCTAGGAAATTTTTGATCTCTTTTTAATGTACCATCCTTGAATCCTTTTATTTTAGTATTGTATGCTGTTGTATGTGTTAAAGATTATAGCTTTGTGGTCTGATAATGGACATGGAACTATTGAAATAACTTTGATATGTGATAGATTGTTTGAGGCAAAAATTTTATCATTATATGCTTGTGTTCCATAGCTGTACGAATGATGGGTAAATTGAAGCGAGTTTATTTTTCTTAGCTCATATATATATATATCCTTTAATTTCATTAGACTTGCAAAATTCATTAAGTGTTTGAAGATGTGATTCTCAGTTTTCTATCAGCAGTGGAATTTTTGTCTGATAAAATACAATTAAAATCATCAGCCATTTTGACTTCACCTTTCATATGATAAGCTATAGTGTCTTAGTTATTTTTTGCATCTTACCTTCAACCCCTGGAATCCTATAAGAGTTCACCAATGTATATAATTTTTTATTCCACTCAATCTATAGTAGTAAGTTAACATACTGTTTTTATCAACATAGGTGTCTTCTACTTTAGGCATGACTGTTGAGTTCTGTCATAAAATTCTTCTTTTAGCTTTAAAGCCAGGACCTGCTAAAACCAAATAATTCTTTATTGAAAGTTTATTTACATATTTATTATGTAAATGTGTTTCCTGTAAAAGTACCATTTGAGCTTTATGTAACTGCAAGTATTTGAACAGACCCCCCCCCCCTTTACTGGATTATTCAGTCCATTAATAGTCCTAGATATGCATTTAAAATCGGATCGGACATAATATACATATAATGAAATCACTTTTATGTACAGAATTTATTATATGCTTTATATATAACGATATAGAATCTTCAGCTATGGACAAAACATTTGAAACAAATAGAAAATTATCTAATGATGTAACCCTAAAACATTCTACCATGGAATAATGTATTCCTAATTTGTGAAAAAGACAAATAAACTACCTCTCAAACTCTCCATTAGACTAACAAAGTTTCACTCATGCTTCTGATTCATATTAGTATGCCTCATATTTTTAGTATGCATCATCTTAAAATCCCATCATTGAGTTATTATGAATAAGAAAAGTTAAACAGCTGTTCAGAATGTTTATAAGATGACCAAGCTGAATATCTCTGCCATCATCTTTCCCTGCACCTCACATTATCTCATTGGTTTACTATAGAGATGTAGTCAGTTGTTTTCATATTTAGGTTCATAGGTGTTTATTAGGCTAATAACCACAAAGGCCTTTTTAAGCCTAGCCATGCACCCCAAATTTCTGACAAGTTCTGATACCCTTGATAAGTGTAAGCAGAGGCTTGGGAGATGAAACGTTTACAAGCTAGGGCCTGGGAGATTAACTGTTTACAGACTGCCTGTGTCCATTAGAGACATAGGTGCCAAACCAGGGATGAATTTGCTGTTCCCCATCCAGTTATCCAAGTTGCACTTGAATTGGGTTAGGGAGGAACTCTGCTACACATAGATGGGGAAGCCTGTTCCAGAGATGGGGTAATCTGTGGGATACATACCTGTCTCTCCAGCACGTCCTATTTATATCACAGGCAAGGTTCAAGCCCTTAGAGTGGGTAATTATGGTGCTGTTTGTTTTGCGGATATGCAAGCGATCCATCAGAGAGGGGTCTGACAATGCCCTTTATGTCGGGCATAGATCTCCCCTTAAAAGCCTGTAGGAGACTGAGACAGAGTACAGGGATAGAGCTTGAGGTGGTCTACATAGAACATTTTACTTAAGCCCTGTATTCTTGTATGAGGAACCTCTGTGGATGTTCCAGTTGTTGGATATGCCTGGTTAGGTACATCCCAAAGGGGGCATTGTACTCAGTGATAGGTCTGATGAATGCCAAATGCAGTGGAACAATGAGTTCCTTGAACTTGGATGCCATACCTTTGTTTATAAATTGTGCAACATAGAATGATTTCCTCACTACTGTAGACAAGTGATGGTTAAAGGCTAGATTACTATCTATGTGTGTCCCTAAGTCCCTGACTACTGGGTCAGCTCTAAGGGGTGTGATGTCAGTATGATAGCAGGGGTGGATGACTTCCCAAAGGATACTGTTATGTATTTATTGGCATGTGGTTTTAGTCCATGACTCTGACACCAGCTGTTTGTGTCAGCCAGTCCTGGAGAACGTTTGTATCAGTGTGAGATTCATTGACAGCTCTGAATTTGCAATCATCTGCAAATTTAGTCAGCCAGAGACCACCGACATTGGCCTTGACTTCAGAGAAGTAAATGCCAAAAAGGAGTGGTCCAAGGACTGATCCCTGAGAAACTCCACTTGTGATTGGCCTCTTTGTAGAGGTGGACTCCCCAGATGTTCATCGTGCTTCACTGCTGCAGTCCTAACAAATGGGTTGTCTGGCTCCCGGTAGCCCACAGTCGGCCAGAATACCAAAGTCCTTGGTATATGACTTCGGCTGCATTCGGTTGTAAGTCTGATGTCTGGATGTCAGGTGTAAAGGAAGGCAGCCAACGCCATTTCCTCAGTCTTTCTTGCCGCGTAGCCTGAAACAGAAGCAATTCGCATGAGTGCCGATCAGCCAATTACCTTTGTTTTCTATTCCAACTACTAAAGTTGAAGACATCCTCAGCTAAGTACCCTGTTGGGGACCCTCTTTTCTTGCTTTAACGAATGTCAGAGAAAGTTAATAATTGTCTTGCCTGTGGAAAACTGATTCCGCACCGTGATTTTAATTCTTACTGTATCACTTGTTTTGGCCTTGAAAACGACGCCCGTAATTGTGATCTCTGTGCTTCTTTCAACCTGTGTGCCATACACTGTAGAGCTAGGATTTTATATAAGCATTTTGGAGTTTAGCCTAAGTTCATCGGTATGGCGTCTTCTGGTCTCCCGACTTCTGATGTTCCTAAGAAGCGCAAGGATAAAGACCGCGACAGGCTTGGGGTCAAATTAGCCGACAACATTCCTGTTAAGTTGGTTGTCAGCCCAGCGGTAGTTAGTGAGGCACTTTCGCAGGCCCTACAGTCTGCGGATGTTCAGCTGCAGGCCTCTGCTGAGACCCTTTCAGAGTCTTCCGTGCCGCAGGCTTCCACTTCGTCTTCTGACCCTCCGCCAGTCGCCGCCTCCGATGGGTCTGGAGCCGCTTAGCAGGCACCGGCTTCTGAGGCCTGTTTTCTCTGTCTTGACACCAGATCCAAAACAACAACCTCGGTTCTGACTACTGTTGTGGCTAGGCCTCCTGAGACCCTCCTGTTTTCTAGCAGTTCTTCCAGCCGCAAGCTTACTCAAAAGCAGGCACTGGCCTTTCCTCAAATGCCTCAGTCACAGATGATTAAAATGGCTAGTGATCTTTTGACCCTTATCCGGGGCTCTCAGTCACCTCTTCCTTTTCATGGAGAATTCTTTGACTCCTAATTCTGTTCCTCCTGCTCCTAGGAAACCTGACAGGTATTAGGAACTTTTCAATAATCCTACTGCTGATCCAGATATTATTTCTCAGGGCCCTAAAGGTGTTAAGGCCACAGTTGCAAAAAACCCTGTTCCCTCTGACAGGGAATCTAGGGCCTTGGACAGGTGGGGTACGAAGTTTTATACCTCCGCTACCTTTGCTATTAGGTTTGTTAATTGTCTTTTTCATATGCTTAAGTATCAGCAACATACTTTGGAGGGCTATTAAGGCTAAAATTGCTGGTGTTCCTTCCCTGGTGGAGAGTAAAGACAAGCAAGATTTATTGAATTCTGCCACTCTTGTCACTAAATATTCTCTTCATTGTGGTTTTGACACTTTGGTAGCTTCTTGCAGGGCAGCAGCCACTGGATCTGTTATTAGAAGACATGCTTAGCTCAGGGAACAGCCTCTTTCTGAACCTGTCAAATCTAAATTACTGGATGGGCCTTTGCACAAGGACAATCTTTTTGGTAACAAAGCAGAACAGGTGTTGAAAAAGTTGGAGGATAAGGCCAAATCTATGCAAACTGTTAAAGATTTTCTGCAAGTTCAGCCTCCTCGCTTCAGTAGACATTACCCTTCTAAGAATTGGACTTTTCCTGATTCCAGTAAACAGGGTTGCACTAGGTCTAGGGGTTACAGGTCTTCTAGAGGACAGACTTCCACCCCTGAAAAGGCTAAGCAATGGCATGCTTCCTCTTCAAAATCGGGCAGTTTTAAGCAACCTTCCCAAAGCAAGCATTCTTAATGACTCGGGCCTTCCCCTGCTTGCCACTGCTGGCCCAGGGTTTCCTTTGGGAGAAAGGTTAGCCATTTTTGCAGATGTCTGGTCCACCATCACAGACGACAAATGGGTACTAAGTAGTATCCCAAGGCTACAAGTTCTCCTTTCACACCTTTCCTGTCCACCAAAAATACCCAGATATTCCCCCAAGTCAAAGGGCAGAAGCAGAAAAGCAAGTTTCTTCTTTGCTAAACCTGGGAGCAATAGAGCCAGTCCCTGCACTACAGATAGACCAGGGTTTCTACTCAAGACTTTTCCAGGTTCCCAAAAAAAAGGGGACACCTGGCACCCTATTCTGGATTTGTCCATACTGAACACCTTTCTGGTGATTTCCCAAGTTCAAAATGCTCACTTTTCAGCAGTTGCTGTCAATGCTGGCCAAGGATGCCTGGCTGGTGACTTTGGATCTCAAAGAAACGTATCTGCACATACCAATAAGGGAAAGCTGCAGGCAGTTCCTTCGCTTCAGAGCTGAAAAGCGACACTTCCAATTCTCTGCACTGCCCTTTGGCTTATCTACTGCCCCCAGAGTTTTTACTAAATGCCTGGGTCCAGTCATTGCTTTTTGCAGACAGAGAAACATTCTCCAGAGCAACTTCTAAAGGATTTGGACTTTGTAAAGACCCTTCTCACCTCTTTGGGCTACACTCTCAACGAAAAGAAGTCAAAATTGGTACATACCAGGGAGAGATTGTATTCCTGGGAGCAAGTCTGAACACTGGCGCCTAGATGGTATTGCTCCCTCAAGAAAAACAAATGGATCTTTTGACTTTTCATGAATTTGGCAAGCATGACCCAGCTCTCTGCAAGGCAATTCCTGCAACCTCTGGGATTCATGGCTTCTTGTATTCTGATGATTCCATATGCCAGACCGCATATGAGGAAAATACAATGATACCTCAAGAACCTTTGGTGTCAACACCCACAGGATTTAGACTTGATTCTTCCTCTGATTCCCTGATTGCAGATGTAATTTCTTTGGTGGGTGACAGCCTGTTCACAGAACAAAGGCCTACCTTTTCATCCAACTCCTGCCAGCCAGACTCTAACCACAGATGCCTCAGACTATGCTTGGAGAGCACATCTATAGGGCAGATGCATACAGGGGACTTGGAGCACTCTCAACAGATTCACATACACATAAATCTGAAGGAATTGATAGCAGTCCAGCAGGCCTTGCTGGCTTTCAAGCATCTACTCTCTCCTGGAACTCTTCTAGTCAGGACAAACAACACCACAGTCATGCAGTGCATCAATAAGCAGGGAGGGACTCCCTCTTACCCCCTGTGCAGACAAAGCATGATACTATGGTCCATAGCAGCTTCCATGGGCCTACATCTGATAGCTCAGTTTCTTCCTGGAATGCTCAACACCTTGGCAGACTGAACAGGCAGGTCCTGGATCCTCACGAGTGGCAACTGAACAAGACCATCTTCTATCACATCATTCAGCATTGGGGCACTCCCCAGGTTGATCTCTTCTCATCTCCGACCAACCATCTTCTTCCAACCTTTTGCACCAGGGAACAAACCCTGGAGAGTGGATGCTCTGTCCTTCCCCTGGACACAGCTCTCAATTTATGCCTTCCCTCCTCTGCCTCTTCTTCCCAGAGTGCTGTTATAGATAATGGCCGTTCGGCCCTTATCATAGCTCCAGAATGGCCCAGGCAACATTGGTATCCACTACTTCGCAGTCTCTCCCAGTCTCAACCCTGGCGTCTTCCCCTGATACCAGATCTCTTGGTTCAGGAGAGAGGAGTATTTCTTCATCCTCATCTTCAGACTCTGCAGTTGGCAGCCTGGCTCATAATTTAAACCTTTCCCAACAGGTGGTTGAGGTTCTTCGTGAGGCCAGGTGGCCTAGCACTAGGAAATGTTATGCAGATAAATGGAAAAGATTCTGCATTTGGATGCAGGCTAGAGGGGAAGACTTTTCTCAATCACTCTTCCCATTATTCTTGATTACCTGGCAGGCTTGCGTAATGGTGGACTTTCCTTTTCTTCAATCAAGATTCATGCTTCAGCGATTTCTGCTTATTGTTCTTTTGAACAACCCTTTTTCTCACATCCCTTGATGAAACAGTTCCTCAGGGGAGCTAGCAATTTAAAATCTCTCAGAAGGGCACCTACTTCTGCTTGGGATCTTAATTTTGTGCTTGAGAAACTTACTCTGCCTCCTTTTGAACCAGCTGCCTCAGCAGATTTAAAGTTTCTGTCCTGGAAAGCTGCTTTTCTTTTGGCCATTACTTTGGCTAGAAGAGTTTCTCAGCTGAAGGCCTTAATGGCAGTAGAACTTTTTATCATCTTCCATGCGGATCGGGTTTCTCTTAGAACTAATCCCTCCTTTATGCCTAAGGTGGTTTCTAGCCTGACTCTTAACCAGTCTATCCACCTCCATAGCTTCTTTCCTAAACCTCAGAGTAAAGGGGAAAGGCTACTGCACTCCCTTGATGTGCATAGACAGCCTAGATTTTACCTGGACAGGACTAAACCCTTTTGGAAGTCAGGTCAGTTGTTGGTCAGTTTTGCATTTGGAACTCAGGGCGAAGCTGTTTCTAAACAGACCATTTGTAAATGGATTTCTCAGTGTATTCATTTTTGTTACAGCATGGCAAGGTTCCTCCACAGAGTATTAGGACCCATTATACTACAGCAGCTTCTACCTCAGCAGCTTTTGTAAGGGGTGTACCTACTTAAGACATCCTGGAAGCAGCTACTTGGACTTCTGTCCACACTTTCACAAAGCATTAAAATTTACCCTTGCTTTCTAAGTCCAGGGCTGGTTTTGCCACTGTAGTGTTGCAGGGCATCCTTACCAACCCTTAAACAGTGGGTGTTCCTCCTCCCTTTTGTTTTTTTCTAGGCATTGGGAATCAACCCATTTGTTAGG
The DNA here is from genome assembly GCF_019279795.1 of Protopterus annectens. Lineage (NCBI taxonomy): Eukaryota > Metazoa > Chordata > Ceratodontiformes > Protopteridae > Protopterus > Protopterus annectens. The sequence continues at coordinate 166,213,168 of NC_056743.1, read as the reverse complement.
ACTGCAACAGTGAAGCATGATGGACATAGTACAGTTGTGTACACTTACCATAAATGTAGCTGTTAAGAGTGTCTTCACTGTTGCAGTCCTGGTTCCCCCCACTCCATCCCCCTTTTTTCCTAGGTACAGACTGAATTTTTCTTTTCTGGATGGTATGTTTCCAGGGATTTTCTTTTCCTGGTCCAGCCTTTTTTGGGGGTGCTCCTGACAGTTAAGGCAAGACAAACTGAGGAAATGGCGTCAGCTGCTTTCCTTTATACCTGACGTCCTGATGTCAGGCTTACAACCGAAGGCAGCCGACGTCATATACTAAGGACTTTGGTATTCTGGCCGACTGTGGGCTACCGGGAGCCAGACAACCCATTTGTTAGGACTGCAACAGTGAAGACACTTGAACATCTACATTTATGGTAAGTGTACACAACTGTACTTTCTAACTTTGGGGCCTGTCTGTGAACCATTTCGCTATCCACCGGGTGACATAGGAGTTTGTACCTAACCTCTTGAGTTTGTCTACCATGCTCAAGTGGGGTATTGTGTCAAATGCCTTGGCCAGGTCAAGGTAGGCAGTGTGAACCATTTTGCCCTCATCCATTCCTTTGGTGACTTCTCAAAGAAGTCGACTAGGTTGAGTAGGCATGATCTGTCTTAACGAACCCAAACTGGGTTGGGTCCAATGTCTGGAGGTTTACTATATCACTGTTGATCATTTCCATGATAATTCTTTCCGTGGCTTTACATGTAAGACTAGTGAGATTTATGGGTCTGTAGTTTCTAGGGTCTATAGATGGCCCACCTTTGTGCGGAGGGATGACTGTTGCTGTCTCTATTCATGAGGCACTTAGCCTGTTTGGAGGCTGTAGTTAAATAGCAATTCCAGAGGCCCTGATAAGTCATCTTTCATGCTGTTTAGAAGGCATCCTGGGATATTGTCTGGGCCCAGTGATGCAGTATTCTGGGTCTATATTAGAACACCGGAGTCTTAAAACTTTGGATGTTCTAATATCGACCCCTAGTCAGCGAACGCTGAAAATGTCGAACATGCAAAACAGCGAATTTTTTCCCAGGGAAAAAAATTTGCTGTTCCGAAACACATACACACAACACAAGCACACCAAACAAACAGCAATCCACACACATACACCTAAAATCTTACATCTAACTCTACACTAAACTGTACATACACTACTATCTATCCACTTACCTTATCCCAAACCCTAACCCTAAGGTCCGTCACTATCGCACTCTCACCTCACTCGCGCCCTAACTCACCTACCCCGCCCTAACCCTCATGTCCACACAATCGCACACTTACCTGACCCATGCCCTAACCCTCATGTCCACACAATCGCACATTTACCTGAACCCGACTTGTAACTTTCCACCACAATGCTGAAAATAGCGAAGCGACAGAAACGGACATCTGAATTCTTTACCTAAGAAAAAAATTTGGTTTTCTGCAGCTTCGCTATTTTCAGCGTTCGCTGAATAGGGGTTGATATTAGAACATTCGATGCTTCAAGACTTCGATGTTCTAATATAGACCCAGTATTCTTGGCCTTAGAGCATTAAGAACTTATTCCATAGTGGTAGCAGGAGTAGTTATATTTGATGGTATTTCCTGAGGGAAGGTTGAGGGGAGAGAGAGGTAAAGTTGGAGCTAAATTTATTGGCCAGTAGGTTTGCTGTATCTTCAGATTCAGTATAGGTGGCTCCATTTACAATGAGCTCTGCATGCAATTGTGTATTGCGTTTGAGGTTGCAGACATAGCTAAAAAATGCCTCGTGGTTGTCCTTGGCCTGGGAGACAAAATTCATCTCAAAATTGGCTTTGATTAACCTTATTTGTCCTCTGAGATGTTTGTTTATTTGAGAGTGCTTTATCCTGCTTGGTGCTGCACCTCCTAATTTTTGCCATGGTTTTATTCCTTCTGTTATACAGCCTGTTGATTTTGTGATTCCACCAGGGTGACTTGTTTTTTTTAAGTTAGTTCTGTACTTCTTCCTGGTGGGTACATATTAACATGCTTATACAGGGTGTGTCTGAACGGTTCTGCATAGGCAGCAGTGTTCTCAGGGTTTATGGGGGCTTGACATTTTGCCAGGCTATCACTTAATAGCAGGAGGTTAGCCTGAGAGTAGTTCCTGAATGTTCCAGGTTTAGCTGGGGGTCCAAGATTTATTTTTACTTCAAAGGAGACCATTTTGTGGTCTGAACTTACCAGGGCAGGCATTACAGTAGAGGGTGTGTAGCACTCTCCCATATTAGTGAGGACCAGATCCAGTATGGCTGCACCCCTGGTTGGTGTATTGACTGCCTGGTTCAGGGAGTTTGTGTTTACAAAATCCAGTAATCTCTGTGCCTGTACATTTGGTATTGTATAGAATTCCCAGTTAGTAGTGGGTAAATTAGTCGCCCATGAATATGGTATTGGCTTGGATGGAGTTTCTAACATGTTTAAGTACATGGTATGGGTTTCCTGGGTCTTAGAGGGGCACCTATAGCTGGCAAGGAAGTGGTATTGGATTTTGTGTATGGTGATTTGAAGATGAAGCAGCTCAAGTGCATTGTCCTGTTTGGCCAGCCTTTTAAGTATGTCTATTTTTGATGTAAATAGAGACATCTCCACCTTTAGTCCTTGTCTGTGAAGTTGCTGGTTTAACTGTGTAGAAAGCATTATAATGTTGGTGTGCTCTCTGCAGCTTTAAACCATGTCTCAGTGACCACACAGACATCAGCATTCTCTAGAGGGAAGAGAACTTCTAGGGTGTGGAGTTTTTTTGTTTAGACTCCTAGCATTAAGCAGTAATACCTTTAGATTTTCTTGGTTTTGATTTGCTGTGTTAGAAGCACTTTATTTGGCATTGCCTAAAAAAGGCACTGTGGGGGAGGACAATGTTTTAACTAATATTTAAAAGCCTAGAAGGGAGAGGTGCAGACCATCCCTAACAAAGCGTGGTCTGTTGACCATCTACTTCCATGCTGACAAATATTGCACCTCTGTAGAATGACAGTATACATTAGGATTATTAATTTATAGGTAAGATGATTTTTTTCTGTTTTATTTATTATGTGCAAAGTTGTTCATAGGATTATAATTTAATAAATTAGTACCAAGCTAATTGTGCTTGTGGGACAATCCCAGCCAATTACTTCATGTGGTAATCAAATCCTGCACATTGTGCCTATAAGGTGAACACCTTAACCACTATGCCAATCTTCCACCCTTGTAGAAGAAAAAAAAAATTTCCTTTTAAGATTCAAACTTTCCATAATAAATTGTTCTGAAATATTAAGTTTTGTTATCATTAAAAAGAGACAATAACAGAGAAACACGATCCTAAATTTCTTTTTAGAAGTGTCACTCTATAGGCTAGTATGTAAGTTATCGTTTTGGTGTATTGCAAGCACTCAGAACTATTTTAATAACGGATTGTGGTTTCGAATGCAGTTCACTGTCTTTTGCTAGTTAACTAACTTGTATTCATTGACATCTTAGCATATGATTCAAAATGTTATGATTATGTTCTTTTAGACAGGAAGAAGTTACCTGGACAATCCTTAGAATTTTACAACTCCAGCAGCATCAGAAAAGTGCTAATGTTTCTAATTAAGCTGCTCCTCATGACAAGGGCTTGCCACCTAACCCAGAACGAAGCACTAAAGGTGGAGGCGTGTCCATATTCATTAAGGATATTCACACTTCCAGGCTAGTTGCACAGCATAATGCATCCGAGATTATCCAAGTGCAACTAACTCTAGACAAGACCGTAATCCAAATTGTAGCTTGCTACAGACCCCCCACCATGCCCCAGGATTCCCACTCCTCATTTCTTGATACACTGGAATGTGTTAGGGTACAACCCAACACTCTAATAATGGGCGATTTCAACTACCCCACAATTAACTGGGAAAAATACTCCTGTACCAACTCTTTTGCTCAACGTTTTCTAGAATTCATAAATTCCAACGCCTTGGATCAACTTATTCACACCCCCACCAGGGGCAGCAATATCCTAGACCTGGTCATTGCCAACATGGGAAACCGGTGTTCCACACCAAAGGTCAATTCCTCATTGGTCAAATCTGACCACAAGCTAATCAGCCTAGACATCCACATCCCACTCCCACCCCCAATTAGGGAAACCATCATAAAAAACTTCTCCAAAGCCAACTTCACACTTCTTAAGACAGAAGTGGCAAACTTCATGACACCCATGCAGACGGACTATAGAGATATGACTGCTGAATCCTACACAAATGCACTTTATTAAGCACTTATATGAGTGCATGGATCATGCTATCCCTAATAGAATCAAGATGTTATCCTCCAAATAAAGGAAGCCAATCTGATGGTCCTCTGCCATAAACAAACTCTACAACAGAAGAAAGAAACTGTTGCAAAAAAGAGTAAAATCCCATGACTGGAGGAACTCCCTGGTCAACCTCAGTAAGAAGCTGAGATCCCTCATAAAATCCTCCAAAGCTAGTTATGAAAACAAAATTGCCATTGACTCTAAAGACGACCACAAAGCATTCTATAGCTATGTCAAGAATCTCAATGGGAACACTCAGATCTGCTCTGAGTTGCAGCACAATGGCACTAAATATACAGAACCAACTGATATTGCCAACATCCTAGCAGATAGGTTCAGTGCTAACTTTACCCCCCTCTCACCCCCTAGAGGACCCATCTCTATACCGGAAGAATGCAAAGTTCCTATAATCACGGCTGCACAGGTAAAAAACACGCTCTCCAAAGCCAAGAACACAGCATCCATGGGACCTAACAATATCCCTGGCTGCATTCTACACGAACTACTGAATGAACTGGCACCCTACCTACGTACCATGTTCAATCATAGCCTCACCTCAGGCTTTGTACCCACTGAATGGCACACCGTGACGTTTATCCCACTCCACAAAGGGGGAACCACGATGGACCCCGGGAACTACTGCCCCATTAGACCGACGAGCCTGGTCTGCAAGGTCATTGAACGTATCATCGTGGAACTCATAAACAAAGACATTGGTACTCTCCAAACTCTGGTCTCTACCCAGTTCGGATCTGTAAAAGGCAGATCATGTCTCCTAAACCTGATTGACGACTTTGAAGCACTCACCAAAGCCATAGATGAGGGTAAAATGGTTCACACAGCTTATCTAGATCTCGCCAAGGCTTTTAACACCATCCCCTACTCTGGAATTATAGATAAGCTCACTAAACTAGGTATAAATCCCTATGTCACAAGATGGGTTGCCAACTGGCTCACGTACAGAACCTACACTGTGAAAGTAGCAGATTCGAAATCCAACTTCAGGCCAGTGACAAGTGGAGTACCACAGGGTTCAGTCCTGGGTCCACTCCTGTTTGGTATCTACTTCTCTGAAGTGCAGGCTAACACAGAAGGTCTTCGGCTAACAAAGTCTGCAGATGACTGCAAACTAGAAACCATAATCGAAACACCTAACGATGTGGACAAACTACAAAAGGGCCTTACTGAGACAGATACCTGGTGTTAAAGCCATGGCCTGAAGCTCAGTGCCAAAAAGTGTATTGTCATCCCCTTTGGTAAAAACTCTGTACCCATGAACTACCACATAGCTGGTAGTCTACTTAATGCCGGAAATGTGGTAAGAGACCTTGGGACACAGGTGGACAGTAGTCTCTTCTTTGATAATCACATCGCCACAGTGGTCAGGAAATCCTTCTACATGGCTCATCTCATCACAAAAGGATTAGACCCATTATAGAGTACAACGCCCATTTTGGTATGTACCTCACAAGACATCTACAACAACTGGAAAGACCACAGAAATACCTCACAAAAAGGATTACTGGCCTCAAAGAGATGCCCTACGCAGACAGTCTCAAAAAACTACAGCTTTACTCCATCGCATATCGCCTACTCAGGGGCGATCTCTGCCTAACATACAGAGCTATGTCAAACCCAGAGCTGTTGGACATGCTCCACTTAAAGAAATCCCACTCCCTCTTAGCTACACGCTCTAGGGACCTAGACCTTGTCACCACAATAAACAGAACATACTGGAGGGATAGATTCCTGTCCCAGAGACTTCCCATACTCTGGAACAGACTACCTATCTGTGCCAAACAGAGCTCCTCATTAGCACTCTTCAAGAAAAATCTTGATGATTGGATGGGAAATGGGAAATTCACCCCAGGGATCACTTCTGTGGCTCTGCTCGACTGGGGCACAGGAAAATAATTTACTTGGGTGGCGAAAGCCAGGGTACATTTTTTGGCTAGGCTTATATAGGCCCTAGGGCCAATAGCCTAGTACCTACCTATGAACCTATGAAATGAACAGTGTTTGTGTACGAATTGTAGCTCATAAATTCAAGAGTGAATGTAAGCCACTATACTTTAAACATCAATCCCTCAAACCCTTCCAGATTTCTTAAAAAAAATCCAAGTATGTTAACCATTAAAAGCTCTTGTACTTAAAGAAGTAACATTTAAGGATTTGAAGAATAAACCACACTGAGAAACTGAATAAGGTAAGCGCTTTCGTTTACTATTTCAGCAAACTTCTTCAGACAATTAACAAATTAATAAAGTATTCATTAAATACATAATCAATACGATGACATCATGGAACAAATACAAAAGACAAGCCCACATTTAAAAGGGCTCACACTAAATCTTATAAACTTTAAAAATAGTCATAAATAACACTATTAAAGTATTAAACATAATTAAGTACATCTAAATATTATGCATATTTAAAAATAAAAATATATAAATAAATACGCATAATACACAATTCATCTCAACAAGGCTCTCAGTTTTAAAATACTCTTGAATGAGATAGCTTCATTTAGACCTGGCTTTGAAGCTGCATTCAACTTAATTTGCCATATTAATTCCTTCTCATCTAATTTTAGGTCACTTGAACCACCCCTTTCATTTTCAATAATTTTATCCAGCACTACAAAATTAAATTCATGTGAGGGGTTAGAGTTAATATGTCTCGCAAGGGCATTATTCAGATTTGATTTATTTATTGCATAAATATGCTCATACATTCTATTTTTTAAATGCCTTTCAGTGCGACCTACATAAAATGCTGGGCAGCAGGTACATATTCCTAAATAAACAACACCCATAGTCTTGCAGTTAAATTTTCCCTTAATGGAAAAAAACATATTTCCTACACTAACCTGCTTAGTTACTTTTATATATTTGCACCACCTACATGTCCCACATTTAAATATACCACAATGGGGACCATATATTTTAGGTGGTCCACTCTCCAATAGCATTTTCAAATTTTTACCTCTCCTAAATACAAAATGAGGAAAGTCACTTATATACTGTTCTTTATAGAACTATCCTCAGCCAAAAAGTACCAATTTTTATTCACAATAGATCTTACCAAGTAAGCATCCATAGAAAAAGTGGTGATAAAACTAATTTTGAAGTCATCATTATTACAAGGGTTACAAATTTGTTCACTACAACTGAGCTCACAGATGTCGACACTGGAAGTATAGCAATCATTCTCATCCATTAAACTTACATTAATATTTTCTTTAAACGCTAATAAAGGTTGAAAAATACCTAAAGAACGTTTGTTCTGAACTTCCTTAATTAAAGCATCAATTAAAGACTCAGGATAACCTCTCTTAAAAAACATTTCCTTTAAACAAACACATTCCTTCACGAAATCATCCTCTAAAGTAATCATTCTTGCTGCCCGAACTAGTTGACCTTTAACCACACTTCTCTTTTGAGAGAAGGGGTGGCAGCTAGAAAAATGTAGAAAGGAATTAGAGTATGTGGCCTTTCTAAATATCTTAGAAGTATATTGTTTATCACAATAGGACTTAGTTAATTCAATGTCCAAATATGAAATACTATGGGGCTGAAACTCCCATGTAAACTGTAAAAAATCAGTGAATCCGGTGATGTGGTCAATAAATCTTCTAACTGAGTCGATATCCCCACTCCAAAGGATGAATATATCATCCAAGTAACGGGTGTACCATGTGGCCCTTTCCATAAATAAGCTGTCTTTAAACAGGAATTGCTTTTCCCAATGAGCCATAAATACGTTGGCAAAAGTGGCTCCACATGGGGACCCCATGGCAACACCCGTTCTTTGGAGATAAAATTGTTTATTGAATAAAAAAAAATAATTATTACTCAATATCAACTCTAGTAAGTAAACTATAAGATCAATAAGGGACCCGTCCATATGATGTTCAAGTAAAAAATCTCTGACCCATTCACAACCTATGTCCTGGGGAATCACAGTGTGAAGGTCACGTACATCAATAGTAAGGAAATTGACATCATCAGCAAAAAGGGATGTCATTAATTGCACTTAAGAAGGTCCATGAATCCTTACATATTTGTTTTTCACTTTTCAACACTCCTTTAGTTTAGTATCCACAAATTTAGTGCAAGCATAGGTAATGCATTGCCTACCATCAATGATGGGGCGAAATGGAGGATTATCTATGTTCTTATGAATTTTTGGTAGTCCAAATAGGACGGGAGTAAGGGGGTAAGGAATATCAAAATAATTAAATAAATCAATATCAATCCTACCATCTAAAAATAGATGTAAGTTTAATAGATGAGAATGATGGCAAATTAAGTTGAATGCAGCTTCAAAGCCAGGTCTAAATGAAGTTATCTCATTCAAGAGTATTTTAAAACTGTGAGAGCCTTGTTGAGATGAATTGTGTATTATGTATATTTATTTATATATTTATATTTTTATTTTTAAATATGCATAATATTTAGATGTACTTAATTATGTTTAATACTTTAATAGTGTTATTTATGACTATTTTTAAAGTTTATAATATTTAGTGTGAGCTCTTTTAAATGTGGGCTTGTCTTTTGTATTTGTTCCATGATGTCATTGTATTGATTATGTATTTAATGAATACTTTATTCATTTGTTAATTGTCTGAAGAAGTTTGCTGAAATAGTAAATGAAAGCGCTTACCTTATTCAGTTTCCAGTGTGGTTTATTCTTCATTTTTGTTTTTATATTAGTTTATTTGGTTTCTTTGGTCTTTAACATTTAAGGATTTAGTAAGCACTATTTGTAGGAGCTGTTTAATATAAAGCAGACCGTCTTTGTTTTTTTTTTAAAGAAGACATGTCATATAAAATTGCATTAAAAGAATGACAGTTATGTGTGATTAGGTTTAATGTGTAAAACCGTGAACAGTATTCCAATTATTTGATAACATTCCAATAATAACTTTTATATATGTAAGAAACTATATATGTTTTTCGTGTTTCATTGTTGCAGTCAATACATTTGGGTAATCCTGCTGGCAGGTTACCCTTAGCCGGCCTGAATTCCAGAGTCTTGGGTCCTGCGTCGACTGCTGTCGCCCCTTCTCTGACGTAAGGTCGGCAGGGGTATAAAAGAAGCAGCCGACGCCATTTTCTTCAGTCTTTCTTGCCGTGCGGTGCCCGAAGCAGAAGCAATTCGCAAGTGCCGGTTGGCCGACTCCTGATATTTTCGTGTTCGAGTTTCAGATCCGAAGTCTTCAATAAAGCTAAGTACCCCATTGGGGAAACTTTTTTTTCTTGCTGCAGACCAATGTCAGAAAAAGTTAATTGTATTTCTTGTGGAAAGCAAATACCTCATAAGGACTTTCATTCTTACTGTATTCCTTGTCTAGGCCCTGATCACAACGTTACTGGTTGTCGGTTTTGTGCTAGATTTAACCAACGCACTGTTAAGCGTCGGTATGATTTTGCTTTAAACTTTTTTGGACTCAAGTTTAATTATCCTGAAATGTCGTCGGATAGCCATCCGACTAACGGAGTTCACAAAAAACGCAAAGAAAAGGATAGAGATAAACAACCGAGGCCCAAAACCGACGACGAAGCTTCTCCTAAGCCGTTCACCGGTTCTCAGTGAGACGCTTTTGCAGCCCCTGACGCCCGCTACTTTAGAGTCGCAGGCCATTACCGACTCCCACGTGGAGTTGGCCATGCCGCTGGATACTCAAGGTATTAGAGCATTGGACGCTAATCCCTCAGATGGGTCCGGAGCCGCTGAGCAGGCACTGGCTTCTGAGGGTGTATTCAGACCTAAACATCTTTACATTAAAACAACTTCAGTTTCAAAGGCAAAGACTAAAGCACCTTCTGAAGCAAGGAAACAAACTCAAGAGCTACGTGGACAGGCCTCTATGCTCAGAAAAACAGATGCTCAAAATGGCCGAAGATTGATTACCTTAATCAGGGGTTCCATCTCCCACCTGATAAGAGGCCTAGGCAAGAGAATGACTCTGATCAGACGAGGAATCAAAAGAAATAGAAACCTGATCTGAAGATTCATAAATATTCTCTTCCCCCGTATGAGGATTCTGATGCTGAAGAATCTATACCTTCAGCATCTCCTCCTGAGGACTATTCTTTTGGGGAAACCTTGCATACCATGAGGGAGCATTTCCACTGGGAGAGCCAATATTTTTCAGAATTCAAAAAGAGGCTCAGAGATTTCCTTTTACTATCTCAGCACAGACCTCTAGCCATTCCTCCTGTGTTAGACATTGTAGATGATGTGTTTTTGAAGTCTAGTCCGACCCTTGACTTCTTACCCCCGGCTCCTGTTAAGCCTGACAGATATTACAGGGTTCCTGACTCTCACAAATTTCTTTTTAAAAACCCTGCTGCTGACCCAGAAACTGTTTCACAAGGTCCAAAGGGAGTTAAGGATTCCACTGCAAAAAACACAACCCCCTCTGACAGAGATTCAAGGGCACTGGATAGATGGGGAAAAAAGGTTTACACATCTGCAACTTTGGCTATAAGGGCCTTAAACTGTCAGTTTCATATGCTGAAATATCAGCAACATGTCATGGGATTGCTTAAACAGAAATTGCTAAGCTCTGAATGTGCAGAAAACAAGGAAATGCAGGATTTATTGCATGCAGCTGAACAAGTTGGAAAGCATACTTTGCAATGTGGTTTTGATTCTTTGGAGGCCTCCTGCAGGGCCGCAGTTACAGGTTCTGTAATTAGGAGGCATGCTTGGTTAAAGGAACAAAATCTGCCTGATCATGTTAAAGTTAAATTACTAGATGCACCCTTACAGCATGATACTTTGTTTGGTGTTAAGGCAGAAGAGGTGTTAAAGAAAATGGAGGACAAAGCTAAATCTATGCAAACTGTTAAAGATTTTTTACAAGTACAGCCACCTAGGTTTAGTAGAAACTGGCCTACAAAAAATTGGTCCTTTCCTGTGTCAGACAGATCTCAAAGGGGCAGATCCAGACGCCCTAAGGGTATATCCCAGGCACAAGGTTCATACAGGTCAAAGCAATGGGGTGCTTCTACCTCCAAAGTTGGAGAAGACAAATCACAAACATACAGGAAACGGTCCCAATGACTTCCCCCTGCCTGCACCAAGCACTTATCTACTGGCAGCACCCTTAGGGGGAAAGTTAGCACTTTTTTCTCAAAATTGGCACATTATAACCCAGGACAAGTGGGTTCTGAATATAGTGTCACAAGGCTACAAGTTCCATTTCCATACCCTGCCAAAGGCAAATGGCTGGCCAGATCTGCCAAAAAATCAATGGGCATGGGCACAAAAACAAGTCTCATCCCTCATGAACATGGGGGCCATTCAACAAGTACCAGAGCAAGAGCAGGGACAAGGATTTTACTCAAGACTGTTCTTGGTACCCAGAAAGGACAAGGCCTGGAGGCCGATACTGGACCTATCTATTCTGAACACATTCCTGGATATTCCAAAATTCAAAATGTTGACTTTGCAGCAGATTCTGCCCATGCTGGGCAAGAATGCTTGGCTTGTGACTTTAGACCTAAAAAGAGGCATACCTGCATGTTCCAGTCAGACAATCATGCAGAAGATACCTCAGATTCAAGTTTGGTTTAGTGCATTACCAATTCCCTCCACTGCCCTTTGGCTTATCTACTGCGCCCAGGGTCTTTACATAGTGCCTGGCACCAGTAATTGCATTCTGCAGACAAAGAGGAATACAAATATATCCTTACTTGGACGACTGTCTCATTCAAGCAGAGAACAAGGACATTCTTCTTCAGCATCTGGCATTTGTGAAAATACTTCTAAGATGCCTAGGGTACACAGTCAACAGAAAGAAATCAAAACTAGTACCCTCTCAAGAGATAATATTCCTGGGTGCAAGCTTAAATACAACTGCCCAGATGGCTTATCTCACGCCAGACAAACAAGGGCAACTGACTACCTTTTTCAAAATGTTGGCAACAGAGGCCCAGTTATCTGCAAGAAAAATCCTGCAGGCTTTGGGCTTCATGGCATCCTGCATACTTCTAAATTCCATATGCAAGACTGAATATGAAGAAACTTCAATGGTACCTAAAAAGTGTTTGGACTCAACATTGCCACAGCCTGGAAACAATCATTACTCTCATTCCCTGCCTGCAACATGAGTTTCGATAGTGGGCAAAGGCTTGTCACCAGAGCAAGGGACAACCATTCACATTACCCTCAGCCAGGCAGACACTTAACAATGGATGTATCAGATTATGCCTGGGGTGCCCACATGGCAGGAAGAGGCATTCAGAGAACATGGTCCTCAAGCCAAATGCATCTGCATATCAATCAAAAAGAGATGCTAGCTGTTCAAAATGCCCTGACAGCCTTCAAGGACCTACTTCATCCAGGACAACTACTGATAAAGACAGACAACACCATGGACATGTGTTATATAAACAAGCAGGGGGGGGCACACATTCTTACCTCCTTTGCAGACTAGCCATGACCTTGTGGGACACAGCTTTGACTTACCAAATACATCTGCAGGCACAATTCCTGCCAGGAAAGGAAAATACTCTGGCAGACGAACCAAGCAGAAACCTCATGGATCCCCATGAGTGGAAGCTGGATCCGAAAGTCTTCAGCATGATAGCAAGGAAATGGGGATGCCCGGACATAGATCTATTTGCCTCCCCTCACAGTTACCAACTAAATAGATTCTGCACAAGGACTTATCACAGACAAGCAGGAAAGTGGACGCCCTATCTTTCAGCTGGGAAAACCTATCAGTATATGTCTTTCCCCCACTGCCTCTCCTCCCCAAGATACTCCTAAAGGTCAGACAGGAGAAGCCAAAGATGATACTGATTGCCCCAGACTGGCCACACCAGTACTGGTATCCAATCCTAAGGAACTTGTCATTATACCCAGCTTGGACTTTGCCTCAAATACCTCGTCTACTGACCCAGCAAAACAATCAGATCCTGTACAGCCAACTCAGGACATTAAACTTGGCAGCATGGCGGATAATCTAGCCACACAAAAAACACCCCTCAGTAAAGCTGTGATGGATGTCATTCTGGAAGCCAGAAGGCCTAGTACTAGAAAGTCTTATGCTGGAAAATGGAAGAGATTCTGTGCTTGGAACCAGGCACAAGGAACTGATACAACTGTTCCAAGCATTCCTCAGATTTTGCAATACTTAACTGAGATGCTGGACAAAGGCCTATTGTTTTCATCAATTAAAATTCATGCCTCTGCCATTTCGGCTCATTACAATACAGAGCCACCACTTCTTTCTCATCCTTTATTAAAGCAGTACCACAGAGGGGCCAAAAATTTAAGGCCTCCACGGAGATTACCAATACCGGCATGGGACCTCAACTATGTCTTGGAAAAGCTCACCCTGCCTCCTTTTGAGCCAGCTGCTACTGCTGATATAAAGTTTTTTATCTTGGAAAACAGCTCTGCTCCTAGCAATTACTTCAGCAAGACGAGTTTCAGAGCTACAGGCGCTCATGGCTGTGGAACCTTTTATCATTTTTCATCCAGACAGGGTCTCCCTGAGGACAAATACAACATTTATGCCTAAAGTGGTGTCCAGTGTGGCTCTAAACCAAACTATTCATCTGTCAACTTTTTTACCCAAAACCATAGAACAAGGGGGAGAGAATTCTGCATTTTTTGGACGTACACAGACAGCTTAGATTCTACTTGGACAGAACCAAAGTTTTCAGGAAAACAGAGCAGTTACTAGTGGCATATGCTGCAGGATCGCAAGGAAAGCTATCTCAAAGCAGACTATTTCCAAGTGGTTAGGCCACTGCATTCGTTTCTGCTACTTATACCATGGCAAGCCAGTGCCTAAGGGCATTAGGCCACATTCCACTAGAGCTGCAGCCACTTCAGCAGCCTTTCTCAGAGGAGTAATAACCAGAGACATTTTAGAGGCGGCTACTTGAAGTTCGGTGCACACCTTTACAAAGCACTATCATTTGCCACTCTACTCTAAATCCAGGACAGGCTTTGCCACTGCAATTCTGCAGGGCCGCATAGCTGCTCCTATTGCGTCTAGCTCCAGCCTCCCAACCATAGCTTTGGGACTCTACCCAAATGTAATGACTGCAACAGTGAAACACGAAGAACATAGTACAGTTGTGTACACTTACCATAAATGTAGATGTTCGAGTGTATTCACTGGTGCAGTCCAGGTTACCTACCCGCCTTCCCCCTTTTTTCTTTGGACCTTATCTTTCCTTCTCTGATTAACACAACCAATGTGGTGTATTTGCTTACAGATGAAGGTAAAATTTACATTGGTGCATTTCAAAGTTATATATATTTATATAAAGTTTAGCTACCCTTTTTGGGGGCACCTGACATCTGGGGCAAGAAAAACTGAAGAAAATGGCGTCGGATGCTTCTTTTATACCCCTGACGACCTGACATCAGGGAAGGGGCGACAGCAGCTGACGCAGGACCCAAGACTTTGGAATTCAGGCTGGCTGAGGTCAACCTGCCAGCAGGATTACCCAAATATATTGACTGCAACAGTGAATACACTCGAACATCTACATTTATGGTGAGTGTACATAACTTTACTTTTGTATACCTTGTTAATAACATAGTATACCTTTCCTGAGTGCCTATTGTATGTCAAGTATATTATTAGTAGCAAACATTCACAACTATTTAATAACGGACAGTGGTTTAGAATGCAAGTCACTGTCTTTTTAGCTTTTTATCTAACTTGTATTCATTGACATCTTAGCATATGATTCAAAATATTATTATTATTTACTTTTAGACAGGAAGAAGTAACCTGGACAGTTTTTAGAATTTTCAGAACTCCCACATCACCACAAAAAGTGCCCATGACTCTGCTTGAAAATGAACAATCCAGCAGTTGCAATTCATACAAAAATGCTCACAAGTGACTCCAAGCCACCTCCACACCACACATCAATCCATCAAACCCCTCCAAACCAGCAAAAAACAAAACAAACAAAAAAACCCCCAAAAACCATCTCAAAGTATCCCAACCACTAAAAGCTATTGCACTCAAAGAAACAACAGTTAATGATTCAGCAAGCACTGTTTGTATGAGGTATTTAATGTAAAGCAGACTGTCTTTTTTTTTAAAGGAGACATAGTATATAAACTTGACAGTTATGTCTGAACAGATTTAACTTGTAAACGTGTGAGTGTTACTGTAATTATTTGATATCATTCCAATAGTATTTTTTATGTATGTAAATTCAGTATTTTTTTATACTTTGTTTATAACACAGCATGTCTTTCCTTTGTACTATCAGTAGTGTCGCTTGTCCTTGGTTACAAGTCAAGACGAACAGGCAGGGTATTTTGTTTGTATGCTTTATTATATAGAAACACATCAGGATGGATAGTAGCAATACAAAATATAAACAAATTGATTAAAAGACTATACAGACATGCATGGTTACATCTCAACAGCTTACTACAAAATGGCAGTCAGGATCGCACATGATCAGTATTTATACACCTGTGCAAGCCCATGGAAAGCTTCTTAAATGTATACATATTGATCTACATCCTCTTCCTTTTAATAAATTGCCCACAATAAAATGATATCTGAAAAAGACCTGCAGTTATACAAACAGTAAGAAATAAACACAACTTTCATGTCAAAGTTGCTGTGTATCTGGAACATGGTCAGTAAATGTGACCTGATCTAATGATAATAGCAATAAGAACTGGGTTTAGCAACAGGGACAGTCATTAGTGAGCAATCTGTTTCAGGAGTTTTGGGAATCTTCTCAGGAACAAGGATATTTGCTGGAACGTTCTCTGGAACTGGAATGCTGGATAACTCACTCTGAGGTCTAGAGTCTCTCTCTCTCGCAGGTATGATACTGCAGTGCATGCTCGGACACCGACCGTATGTTTCCAATTTCCCCTAAAGTCTACTCCTTGTTATTCCACAATGTACGATCTCGGCTCTGGACGTACATTTTTCATGACTGCAATCGGATCAAAACCTTTGGACATCTGCAGCCTCATTGTCTCCTCTTCTGTCAATGGATTGAGCAGTTTGCTGGACTTATCATAATAAGACTTCTGGGATAAGCTTTGCTTTAACAGATGAGCTCTGTTGTTCTTGACACATGGATCCAATAAATTAGTTCTGATTGGTAGTGTGGTTCTGGTTTGTCTCTACAGAAGACTTTGTGCAATTGAACCAAGATGTTTATCAGGAGGAATATTTCTGAGATTCAAGAGATTCAGGAAAACATCACTATTGTCTCTATGAAAAATCCCAACCTGGAAGGTAAACGCTGGCAACAAATAATTTAAAACGTCTTTTACTGCAGAGTAAAAATCGAAAGTAAGTGCTTTCGCAGTCAAATCCACTGCTTCATCAGACATGATGACTGATGAAGTGGTTGATTTGACCGCGAAAGTGCTTATTTTCGATTTTTACTCTGCAGTAAAAGACGTTTTAAATTATTTGTTGCCAGCGTTTACCTTCCAGGTTGGGATTTTTCATTTTGACTGTTGCTGGGATTTTATCATCTTGCCTTGTTGGGATTTTTCTTTTGCATCACTATTGTCTCTGACTTCTCTAGTAGCTGTTTCGCACTGTGAACTGCATGCTCTGCCAAACCAATTGTGTGTGGGTACTCAGGGCTACTTTTAACATGAATAAAGTCCCACTCTTCAGCAAATCTTTTGAACTGCTGGCTTGTAAACTGTGTACCACTGTGAAAAATAACTTTGTGCGGATTACAGTTGACTGCAAAATGATACTTTAACCTAGTAATGATGGTATGGACACTAGATTAGGAAAGGGGTCAGTCTCGAACCAATTTGAATAATAGACTACTAACACCAAGTAATGTTGACCATTCCATTCGAAAATGTCTGTAGCTACTGTTGACCAAGGTAGTTCAGGAATCTGGTTTAGCTGAAGTGGTTCTTTCTGTTAATGTGGCTTAGTACTATTACGTACAGAACAAGAAGAAAGTATTCTGTCAATATCCATTGACACAAAAGGCCAAAATACTAATCCTCTCATCCTTCTTTTGGTAGAATCTGCTTCTGGGTGGCCACGATGCAAAATAGTAATGTACTCTTGTTGCAAGGATTTTGGAACAGTCACTTTCTGACCTTTCATGATACTATCATCAGACACAATCTTATCTCTGTATGAGACTATGGTTGCAGGTCTACTGGTAAGCAAAATTGTTTTGATGGCCATCCTCAACTGATAAAGTGGTTGTGCTTTTGAAGAATTGGATCTGAGGCTGTATGACTTCTAAGCTCATCAATATGTGTGGAAGAAAAATTTCTCACTTCCATTATTTCAAAATTAAGTTTCTTATTTTTATGCTGTTCAGTGGTATTTCTGGACAATGTATCGGCAAGATAAAGAAGTTTGCCTTTCATGAAGACAAGATTGAAATTATATTTCTGCAATTTCAACATCATGCGTTGCAGTCTGGCTGTGGCGGTATGCATAGGCTTTCTCAAAATAGTGACTAGAGGTTGATGATCAGTTTCAGTCTGGCTAGCTCGACCATAAATATATTCATGGTACTTCAAACATCCAAATACAATTGCCAAGAGTTCTTTCTTTATCTGCGCATACTGCATCTCGGTTTGGGTTAGAGTTCTGGACATATAGGCTACTTGTCCAACCTCTTGAAGAATGATTGCACCAAGACCAAATTTCGAAGCATCACATGAAAGAGTAACTGGTTTGTGAACATCATAGTATCTGAGAGTTGGTGGACTGGCAGATGTTCTTAGTGTTTCACTGTTGCAGTCATTACATTTGGGTTATCTGCTTGCAGGTAGTCCTCAGTCGGCCTGATTAACAAAGTCTTGGGTCCTGCGTCTGTTGCTGTCCCTTCTTCCATGACGTCAGGTCGTCAGGGGTATAAAACATTAAGCCAACGCCATTATATCAGTCTTTCTTGCCATGCGGTGCCCGAAGCAGAAGTTCGCAAGTGCCAGTCGGCCGACTCCTGAAATTTTCGTTTTTGAGTTTCAGAACCGAAGTCTTCAACTAAAGCCAAGTACCCCGTTGGGGAAACCTTTTCTTGCTCCTTACCGATGTCAGTAAAAGTTAATAATTGCATTACATGTGGAAAGCAAATACCTCAAAGATTTTCATTTGTACTTGCCTAGGCCCTGACCACGATGTACTTTCCTGTCGGTTTTGTGCTTTATTTAATCAGCGCACTATCCATTGTCTGAATATTTTCACCTCTAAATATTTTGTTTCTCTGTTTAATTATCCGGAAATGTCGTCTGTTAGCCATCCAACTACTGGGATTCTGAACAAACACAAAAATAAAGACAGAGACAGGCTGCCGAGGTCCAAAACTGCCGACGACGCTTCTCCTAAGCCAGTTCGGTACTCATTGAGGCGTTTTCGCAGCCCCTGATACCTGCTACTTCTGATTTGCAGGCCTCTACTCAGACCCATTCGGAGTCCGGTATGCCGCGAGATGCTTCGACTGTGGAACCCGCAGATGTCTCTACCTTGGATGGGTCCGGAGCCGCTGTGCAGGCACCAGCTTCTGAGGGTGTATTCAGTCCTACGGACTTGCATATTAAACCAATGCCTCCTTCTTCATTTAGGCCTAAATCTCGAACCATGCCTAAACAAATGATGCCCAGGCCACATGCTCGGGCCTCTATGCCTAAAAAACAAATAAGAATGGCTGAAGATCTAATAACTCTAATCAGGGTTAGCCACCCACCCCCCCCCCTTTCTAAGAGGCCTAGGACTGAAGTTGTTTATGAATCTTCTGAGAGGGATTCTGTTTTTTTCTGATTTTTCTGATGATCTGGATTTACCTTTATTTACTTATGAAGATTCTGATGCAGAGGACTCCATTCCCCTCTGCTTCCCCTCCAGAGGATTCTTCTTTAAGGGAAACCTTACATACTCTAAGGGGGCATTTCCACTGGGAAAGCCAGGATTTTTCAGATTCAAAAAAAGAAGCTTAGGGATTTCTTACTTCTACCTAAGCATAGACCTTTAGCTATTCCTCCTGTGCTAGACATTGTTGATGATGCTTTTTCGGAATCTAGTTTGGCCCCTGATTCCTTGCCTCCTGCTCCCAGAAAACCTGACAGATACTACAGGGTCCCTGAGTCACACAAGTTCCTTTTTAAAAATCCTATTGCAAATCCAGAGACGATTTCCCAGGAGCCCAGTGGCATTAAGGCTTCTACTTCTAAAAATCCTACCCCTTCTGATAGAGACTCCAGGGTGCTGGATAGATGGGGTAAAAAGGTTTACACTTCTGCAACCTTGGCTATTAGGGCTTTAAACTGCCAGTTTCATATGTTAAAGTATCAGCAACATGTTATTGGATTGCTTAAACAGAAAATTATGTTGATTCCTGACTGTGTGGAAAATAAGGAATGACAGGATTTAATGCATTTTGCTGAACAAGTTGGAAAACATACTTTGCAATGTAGTTTTGATTCATTAGAGGCCTCTTGCAGGGCTGCTGTCACTGGGTCTATGCTCAGAAGGCATGCTTGGCTAAAGGAGCGATCTGTGCCTGATCATGTTAAAGCTAAATTGTTGGATGCTCCCTTAAATCAGGACCGCCTGTTTGGCAACAAGGCTGAGGAAGTTCTTAAAAAGATGGAAGATAAAGCTTAATCTATGCAAACTGTTAAAGATTTCTTACAAGTTCATCCTCCTAGATTTAGTAGGCACTTGCTCTCTAAGAATTGGTCTTTTCCAGCCCCTTCCAGGTCTTCTCAAGCCAAACACAGACACAGCAAAAACTCCCAGGTTTCAGTCCTAGGGGATACACGGGACTAAGCAGTGGGAGGGCCTCCACTTCCAAACCTGGGAGTAACAAGACTCCCCCCATCGTAAGCTGTCTCAGTGACTTCCTTTTAAAATTCACAAGCACTTATCAACTGACTGCCCCTTTGGGGGGAAAGATTCCTCTTCATGCAAAGAACTGGGAACCCATTACCCAGGACAAATGGGTTTTAAATATAGTGTCCCAGGGATACAGATTTCACTTCCACATGTTGCCAACACCAAGCGGGTGTCCGGACCTACCCTCAAATCAGTGGGCAGAGGCCCCAAAACAAGTACTTTCTCTCTTAAGCATGGGGACTATTCAGGTGGTACCAGAAGAGGAAAAGGGACAAGGTTTGACTTTTCCAAGTACCCAGAAAGGACAATTCATGGTGTCCTATCCTGGACCTGTCTACTCTAAACACCTTTTTGGAGATTCCAAAATTCAAGATGCTGACTCTTCACCAATTATTTCCTATGCTAGACAAAGATGCCTGGTTGGCAACACTAGATTTAAAAGAAGCTTCCCTGCACATCCCAATCAGGGAATCTTGCAGAAGATACCTACGCTTCAAAGCAGGCTGCACGCACTATCAGTTCTCTGCACTGCCCTTTCACTTATCTACTGCGCCCAGGGTATTCACAAAGTGCCTAGCTCCAGTTACTGCATTTTGCAGGCAAAGAAATATTCAAATGTACCCATACCTGGACGATTGTGTAATTCAGGCAGAAAGCCAGGACATACTTTTGAATCATCTGGCCTTTGTACGAAGGGTTCTAACTTGTCTGGAGTACATCATAAACGAAAATAAACCATACCTGGTACCCTGTCAACAAATTATATTCCTGGGAGCAAGCTTGAATACAACTTCCCAGATGGCTTACCTCACGCCAGAGAAACAAATTCATTTGACAACCTACTTCAAACAAGTGGTCACAAAAACCCTGCTATTTGCAAGACAAATATTGCAAGCCTTGGGGTTCATGGCCTCCTGTGTTCTAATTCCATATGCAAGACTGCATATGAGGAAACTACAGTGGTATCTAAAAAGCCTATGGTGTCAACATTCTCAGGATCTAGAAGCAATGATTCCTATCATACCTTGCCTACGTCTAGAATTCCTTTGGTGGGCAGAGGCATGCCACCAAAACAAGGGTCTACCTTTCACACCACCCCCTGCCGCCCATACCCTAACAAACGCATCAGACTATGCTTGGGGGGGCTCACCTGGCAGGGAAGTGCACTCAGGGCAAACGGAACCCAAGTCAAATGCACCTGCATATCAATCAAAAAGAAATGTTAGCTGTACAGAATGCTCTGACGGCCTTCAAGGACTACATTCTTCCAGGACAAATTATGGTAAAGATGGACAACAAAACTGTTATGTGGTACATAAACTAGCAGGGGATACACATTCTTACCCCTTCTGCAGACTAGCCATGGCATTGTGGAACACAGTCTTGAGCTACCAAGTGCACCTACAAGCTCAATTCCTGCCAGGAAAATTAAATACACTGGCAGACGGACTACCTCATGGACCCACATGAGTGGAAACTGGAAGCAAGGATTTTCAACATGTTGACAAGCAAATGGGGGAGCCCAGATACAGACCTGTTTGCCTCTCCCCAGAACTACCAATTGGACAAATTGACAGAGGCCCAGGTTACTAATCTAATGGGGAGGCGAAAGCCATCACTCTGTGGCTAGGCTTACAAATGCCCATGGGCAGATAGCCTAGTACTTACCTATGAACCTATGACAAATTTTGCACAAGGATTACCCACAAACAAGCCTGCAAAGTGGATGCTCTGTCCTTCAGCTGGAAAAACCTGTCAGTCTGTGCCTCCCCCCCGCCCCCGCCTCTGCTCTCCAAAGTACTACTAAAAATCAAACCGGACAAATCAAGGATGATTTTGATTGCTCCAGACTGGCCACGCCAACACTGGTACCCCCTCCTGCACAGTGTGTCATGGTTTACCCCCATGGCACCTGCCTCAGACTCCTTCCCTGTTGTCTCAGCAGGAGAACCAGATTCTGCACCCTCGGCTTCTAACACTGAACCTTGCAGCCTGGCTAATTACATAACCTCTCCTTTAACATCCCTCAGTAAACCTGTGATGGATATCATTTTAAAGGCAAGGAGGCCTTGTACTAGAAAATCTTATGCTGAAAAATGGAAAAGATTATGTGCCTGGAACCAATCTCAAGGGATGAGCACAGCAGCGCCCAATTTACCTCAGATTTTACAATACTTAACTGAGATGTTTCACAAGGGCCTGTCCTTTTCCTCCATTAAAATCCATGCCAAAGCCATTTCAACTCATTATAACACAGAACCCCCCCCTCTTCTCTCATCCACTGCTTAAGCAGTTCCTCAGAGGGGCCAAAAATTTGAGACCACCCAGGAGAGCTTCAACCCCAGCCTGGGACCTTAACTTTGTTTTGGAGAAACTCATTCTACCTCCTTTCGAGCCAGCTGCTACTTCTTCTTCTTTTGGCTTTTTCACAGTTAGGGGTCGCCACAGCGGATCACCTGTCTGCTCATGATTGGCAATGGAGTTTTATGGTGTCGAGTTGCCAGCCCGGTGCCCAACCTTCCACAGAAGCTGCTACTGCAGACTTAAAATTTCTTTCTTGGAAAACAGCTTTCCTTTTAGCAATCACTTCACCTAGAAGGGTATCTGAATTACAGGCCCTTATGGCAGTGGAGCCTTTCATCATCTTTCATGCAGACAGGGTGTCCCTCAGAACCAGTTCATCCTTCATGCCCAGGGTGGTATCCAGTGTGGCTCTTAATCAGTCCATTCATTTGCCAACCTTCTTTCCCAATCCACAGAACAAAGGGGAATGGATACTGCATTCCTTAGGTGTGCACAGACAACGTAGATTCTACTTGGACAGGACTAAACCTCAAAGGAAATCTGAACAACTGCTGGTGGCATTTGCTGCAGGGGCAGAAGGGAAGGCTATTTCAAAACAAACCATTTCTAAATGAGTAGGCCATTACATTCATTTCTGCTATAATCACCATGGAAAACCTATCCCCCAGGGGATCAGACCTCACTCCACCAGGGCTGCATCTACCTCGACAGCCTTTCTCAGAGGCGTCCCTACCAGGGACATCCTAGAAGCTGCTACCTGGAGTTCTGTACATACTTTCACCAAGCATTCTCATTTGCCAATTTTCTCTAAATCCAGAGCTGGCTTTGCCACTGCAGTCTTGCAGGGCCTTTTAGCTAGTCCTAATGCTATCTAAATTCCTCCTCCCAACCATAGCTTTGGGAATCTACCCAAATGTAATAGCTGCAACAGTGAAACACAAAGAACATAGTACAGTTGTGTACACTTACCATAACTGTAGATGTTAGAGTGTATTCACTGTTGCAGTCCTGGTTACCCTCCCTCCAGCCCCCTAACTTCTTTTGGCTACACCTCTACTTTCCTTTACTATGCTTAAAAGCCTTTTTGGTGTATTAGCTTTTTGTTGGAGGTGTATCTTTGTACTTTTATATTTAATTGCTCGCCATTGGGGGGCACCTGACATCTGGGGCAAGAAAAACTGATGTAATGACGCTGGCTGCATGTTTTATTCCCCTGACGACCTGACGTCATAGAAGAAGGGACAGCAACCAATGCAGGACCCAAGACTTTGTTAATCTGCAAGCAGATAACCCAAATGTAATGACTGCAACAGTGAATACACTCTTAACATCTACATTTATGGTAGGTGTACACAACTGTACTTTTTCTGTTTCAGGGCATCAAATTCTCTTTGCTACTGTTCTGACCATGAGCAAATGATATCTTTGCCTGTCAGCTCTCTGAGCAGTGCTGAAAAGTTGGCTCAAGTCTGGAATGAACTTCCCTAGGTTTCAAGAAAACGTTGTAGGGTTTGAACATTGTCTGGAGCTGGCATCTCAAGAATTGCTATTTGCTTAGAAGTATATGGTCGTAAGCCTGAAATGGTAAACAAATGACCAACATAAGTAAAGTCTCGTAGCCTGAATTTGCAGTTCTGATGATTCACTTTAAAATTAACTTCACGTGCTCTTTTCTAAACTTTTTCTTGAAGTTTCTGCTATGCTTAGCCTTCACCATTACCTCCTACTACAGTATCATCTACTGTAATAGCACATGGCTACCCAGAAAAAAATTTGCTCCATTGCATATTGGAAGACTTCACTGGCAGAATTTATCCCAAACTGCATTCTCAAAAATCTGTACCTGCCAAAAGGAGTACTGAAAGTGGTTAGCAATGAAGATTTTCAGTCTAACACAATTTGCCAAAATGAACTGTTTGCATCCAAGACAGAAAAAACAGTGGCATTTGGCATAATAGCAGCGACTTGTTCAACTGGATGCATTGGATGATGTCTTTTCAGTGCTTTGTTCAAATCTCTTGGATCAATAGGTATTCTGATGTCATCTGAGCTTTTCTTATGAGCTACCACTATGGAAGATACCCATTCAATAGGTTCATTAACTGGACAAATTACACCTTGCTGCACTATTTTGTCTAGCTCTGCTTTGACTCTGTTCTGCATAGCTACAGGAACTTTCCGGTCTGGGCTGACCTCTGGGTCTAACTTCATGGAGTCCAGAACTGGTTGTTGTTGTGTCTTTTGGCTTTTCCCGGTTAGGGGTTGCCACAGCGGAACTCCGGTCCGCTAATGATTGGCAGTAGATTTTTACGTGCCTACTTGCTGGGCCTGACGCACAACCTTCAACGAAGGAACGCCCATTCACGGATGTAGCCACATTTTAAGAACCCAGAATGTAACTTAACATGCCTCTTTAGTGTCATGTGTTGCATCTCGTGTTATATTTAATAGTACATTACTCAGCAGTGCCAAAGTATCGGAAAGTGTGCCAGCTAACAAGTTTTATCATAATAATGGTTAACTTTTAATAAAAATAATAATTTAACCTTTTAAACTCTTAAGTGAAAATAAGTGGCTTTAATTTCATATGTAGCTGAAAGAATCAAACTGTTAACACTTTAAAAAGGGAACTGATAATCATTTCAAGTAGGGAAAGAAAGAAGGAAGTGATTTACCTTGTAAAAAGTAATATGCAGCACCTGTTCATAAGTATTCAAGCACATATTTAAATTAATAAGAATACATAGGCATGAAATAGATTGATTTTCATTTGTCCTTCTTTTTTTATTGTTTTTGTCTTTTAACCAACCATTGCTTGTTGCACTTCTCTTCAAATAAGTTGATAGAGTCCAGTCCATTACTTCTGTTTTTCCTAGGATTTTATCTTTCTGTATAAAGTCCGTTGCGTCTTCCAAGGTGTTAAAAATCTTCTTTCCTTGCAGAAGGTGAATCTTTACTTTTGCTGGAAGCAAGATTTGTGCTTTAATATTGTTTGTCATTAAACTTTTAACAAGTGGCACACATGCTTTTCTCTTGGACATCACTAATGTAGACAAGCCCAAATGTATGCCAAGCTACTGAATTATTACCATGTTCAGAAAGTAATGGATGCAGCCAAATCCAAGACATCGATCACATGGAATGGCTATAAAATCACATTTTCACAAGATCTTCCACTTCAAATAAAACTTTAAAAGACAAATGCTCTCTCCTTACTGTCCTTTCCTGATTCATAAAAACATCAAATTCCAAATGAAATACCCTAATACTTTGTGCTTCCAATATAAAGAAAGTAAATACAATATCAACTCCCCTAGTAAAGCCAAAACAGCTGTTATAAGAGCCTTTAATGAACTGCCACACTTAACCTAAATGTGCTGACTCATGGCATGCTCTTCAGCAACTTGCAATTCCTTTGGTTGTTATGATACTTGAGTTGGATGCTACAAATATTGAAAGAAAATTTAACAACCTTGACAAGGAATAAAATAAACATCAGTTGATATCTAGGTGCCTGAGATGCTTTAGTCCTGTTTTGAAATTCTAATGTCATCCAGAAATACAGGGATTTCCCATTAAGAAGCTGCAGAAGAAAAAAGGGGAGAGCTACACTGCACAAGTTTATTTTCTCTTCAGGACTGAATTGGCAGCAGCACCACCTTCCTTGTTTACTTCCTCTTTCATTAAAATTCCGAATTCATAAGGGAAGTGGTGTCACTGGTAAACCGATTGATTGCAGATCTGAATTAAATCAAGCACAGAATAGTTCCTGTGTGGAATTAAATTGAACTATGCTAAGCTGAAAACTGAACTCTACCATTCTGATCGGCTGTTGATGAGATGTGGTGAAACGTGAGTCTTTGTTTCTTCCTCCAGGTTCTGTACGTACTGCATTTTTATTTAGACCTATGGCTTACCATTGCAGTGCCTTGCTTAGTCACACTGCATAGACTTATCCTGACTTGCCTGTCACTATCGGAAATTATGTCAACTGTTTATACAAATGCTGTACCATAAGATTTAAATGGAGTCGGGCACAGTGATAACTTTCATAGTCTATCCCTCCTATGACTGTACAGGCAATGTTTTGGAGATAAGAGCATCAAACACATATCATATTCAGTTTTTTTTTAACACTAACATAATCTTAGGCTTTACTGAGCCAGATAGAGTAATCAGTAATAAATTACCTAATACCTTCAGGCTGATTAGACATTGATACGTTTAAAGTATGGAAAATAATGTTGGTTCCAGTATGGTTATACACAATTTTACTGCTATTCCCAGAGCCCTTAAGGGTCTTGACAACTTAATGAATGCTTCTTTAAGCATAACTTGTATGTGGCACTTATCCTCCTAAAATATCTGCATTAAGCTGTTCTCTCATGTTTAATACTCCTGTTTCTTGTGAGCTGATTTTTATGTTGCACTATGTTTTACTATGCCAGGTTATTAAGTTATAATTGGAGCGATGATGTACAGGTTTGTGCTGATAGTTACTATCACATCTTGTGATTTGAACTTTGTCTACATTATTGTTTTATTATTCACACTTGAAATTTGATCTTCTTGTTATGGCTGTAATATGTATGAAGATAATTTCTACTGTTAAAGAACTACAACAAGTTTTCAGTGTTACTCTCCCCTTAGGTCAGCTGTTTTTAGGGTTAGGCTTGGGGATGGTTTTTGGAGATTGATGATGCTACAATGACAGATACGGACATGTCTCTACTACAGATTACTTACATACTTTAAAATCCAACTACATAATTATGTTACCTAAGTTTATTGTGAACAAATAATGTGGTCTATAGATTCTTCGAACATCAGAGGCCTTCAGGAAACCAAGAAAAAAAGCTACTTATGCACTTAATCCTTAAGTCTGATGTTAATGTCATTTTTGTCCAAGAAACACATTTAATGAATGATGACTGGGAAAGCAACAGGAAGAATATATGGATAAATTCAGTAATAGCTTTGGGCAGTTGTACCAGCGCAACAGGTGTGGCTATTATTATCAAAGCCTCTTTTAAAGAACACATTTTAGACTTCGGTCAGGACGAAGAGGGTAGGTGGTGCTATTTTACCTGTCTAAAAGCCCTTCTCATTAGACCCTTTTTATTTCTGAAGCTATATGACACCCTGTAGTAAACAACAAGATTTTATTAGTGAGATATACAACCTCTTGAAAAGATTCTCCGAACTTTAATATATTTATTGGGAGGAGACTGGAATTTGGTGCAAGACCCTACTATAGACAGAACAAATAATAATAATCCTTTTGGGAGGAGACTGGAATTTGGTGCAAGACCCAACTATAGACAGAACAAATAATAATAACCCTTGAGACCTTGAACCTGTTTTAGCATTAGAGGACCTTGTTACAGAATTTTCACTACTAGATCCCTACATACTCAAAAATAACACTAATCCTATGGTAAATTACACATATTACTCACTTTGCTACAAATCATGATCTAGAATAGACTTCTTTCTAATCTCAGATTCCTTTTTAAAAGCAGAGATTAATTATAGTGCTGAACCTAGCTTTCTCTCGGATCATTCTAGAATAACCCTCAAGTTGGTTAAAAATTAACCAGGATAACTTTAAATGTTTTGTATGGTCCCTAAACCCCGACATTTTGTTAAAGCAAGACATTAGACAGGAAATAGTTAGCTCTCTTGATGACTTGGAGAATAACTTTCTAGACCTCAATATATACCCTTTGATATAAGATGGGCGGCAGTGAAAGTGTGGATAAGAGGCATTTTAATTTACAAAGCATCCTATTCCAAAAAACAATAATCAAGGATAAAGAGATTAAACTACATTCTGAAATTAAAGAAATTGAGCAAAAACTTCAGCATAACTTTAAACTAGAACTGGAAAATAATCTGCTGAAATTGTAGAAAGATTTATATGTGGTGCATAGTCAAAACTATTCTTTTACAGAAATGAAACTTCTCAATAGACATGCAGACCTGTCACAAAAAACATCCAAATTATTAGCAGAACTAATAAAGGCACACCAATCAATTCCCAATATAACCGAAAGAACATATAACAACAAACCAGCAAATACAAATTAGGAAGTAATGGTTATCTTTGAATAAATTTATACAAAACTATATGGATCCCAGAAACAAACCTCAGTTGAACACTGTAAAAGTTTTCTTAATGTAAAATTTCCAACAATTGAAAATCGTCAAGCTGACCTGCTAAAAGCACCCCTCTCAATTGAAGAAATCATAAATGTAATTAAGATGCTAAAGTTAAGTAAATCTCCTGGGCCTGATGGGTTCACCTCTAATTTTTACAAAACCTTTGCACCCAAACTCTCACCCATTCTCCTGAAATTATATACTTTTATTACTAAAAAGGGCTTCACTGACATCTGCCTTAATAACTCTATGACTATCTTCATTCCAAAACCTAATTCTGATAATAAGAATCCCATGAACTACAGGACAGTTGCTTTTATAGATATAAAAATTCTGACTACAGTTTTAGCCAACAGAACCAAAACAATACTATCCAGCATTATATCATCTGAACAATCTGGTTTCATGATGGGCAGGCAAACATGGGACAATACTCTCACTCTAGATGCAGCTGTTCAATTAGCGAGGAAAGATAAACACCCCAGATATGTTCTCACCTTGGATGCAACTAAAGCATTTGATAGAGTAAACTTAGATTTTTTTATACTTAACACTGTCATATTACAATGTCCCTGAAAAGTTCATTGAACTAATTAAAACGCTTTACAAGTCCTCCACCACAACACTTTCCTTAAACAAGACACAGTCTAACCCAATAAAAATAATTAAAGGTACTAGACAAGACTGCCCCTATCACTCTATCTCTAACTTCTATATTGAAACCTTATTTCTATATATAAAACAAAGAACATTCCACCATATTCCAGAGATTCTGCATAATAATCTAACCTTAACAGCATACACAGATGACATTAACATATACTTTCAGCTACCAAATATTGACCTAAACAAAATCCTAAATGCTACAGAGAATTTTTCTAAAGTGTCAAATTATGAAATCAACACCTTGAAATCCTTTATATTCCCACTTAACCCCTTGGGTCATAATATAGCTTATTTTCCACAGACTTCTATTAAAACAAGCTGCTCACTTAAATATTTAGGGGTAAACTTTGAGCATAATCATAAATCAAATATGCAAAATAACCTTCTAAAAAAATGGACGGCTGTTAAGCTAGATCTGTAGAGATGGGAAAACATGAATTTCTCACTATTATCTAAAATTGCAGTAGTTAATATGAATATTCTTCCGAAACTTCTATACCAGCTCACTGCCAAGCTCATTGCCACTAATATTACAATTTATAAATCATTTTTCAAAAAAGTAAATAAGGACCTATCCAAATTTATTTGGTATCTAAAACAACCAGAATTAGTTATAAAAAGGTTTATACTGTCAACTGATAAAAAGGAGACATGGGTTACCGGATTTTGAACTATATTATAAAATATGTTGCAACAGAATTATCCAGATCGCTGAATATAACCCACTGAGCAATGATTGGTTCCCACTGTGGGTTAAGTTATGGCACAATCACGTTAAAGAATAAAGACTTAACCCCAAAGCCCCCCCTTCATGGACATTTCAAACTTAAAAAAATTTAAAGTACATAACTTACTGAATCATAAAATTTTCATGTTCCAAGAACTTTTTGAATTTCTTAGCCTTTCACATATTCTAAAGCTATTACAACCAATTCATTTAAACTCTAAGTTAACAATAGGGACTAAGATGTTAAGTCTAGCGCAATATCCATTAATCAGAAACTTCATCATTTGGGACTTCTACAAACTTAAAAATAAATCCACTGACGAAATCAGGGAAAACTTCAACTTAAGCAAAAAATACATTATCAATCGACAAATCATGGAACTCATTTCAGTTTTCCAAAACATACCTGAAGATGTTCAAACAGATATTAATACTTTATT
Source organism: Protopterus annectens (assembly GCF_019279795.1). Taxonomy (NCBI): domain Eukaryota; kingdom Metazoa; phylum Chordata; order Ceratodontiformes; family Protopteridae; genus Protopterus; species Protopterus annectens. The sequence continues at coordinate 166,182,702 of NC_056743.1, read as the reverse complement.
AACGATTCTGAGGTGTCTATTTTATAAAAAGAAAATGCTTTTTACTGTGTACAAATTAATTACAGTAATAAAATATCAAGCCTGTGTACCCTATTCTGTAAATATTGGAATGGAATAAACAATAAAATTACTATGGAACAAGTTTCACATGCTATAGAAAATACTGTTAAATTATCTCCTTTTAGAAATCTACTATATACACAATTAATGATCAATAATAATGCTTATTTCACACTAGTTAGACTGAACAAATTTAACTCAAACTCTTCCCTTTTCTGTCCTTTCTGCCTGAAGATGCATGCAGACCCACTTCACATACTTTGGTATTGCAAATTTGCTCAAAATCTTTGGGTTTCATTAAGAGTCAGGCTAGAAAAGATGGGATATGGGAAAACTACTATTTCATGGGAGTTTGGAATCCTTCACATTGCGACAGACAAAATACTCGAGCAGAAACTCCACATTCTTATCACTCTTTTCATTTTAATGGAACTTTATATCACTCAAAACTGGTTAGATAGATCCAAATTAGCATAAGAGGGATACACAAACATGGCACTCAAATCACCTCCCATAAATTTATAATAAATAGTAAAAAATGTTCCTACTACCAGAAGTTTTGGGGTTTTCTCATTGACCACATTCGTAAGGAATACTACTCTTTGTAGATATTACAGGCATTAGCTTATAATAATCACTACCTTCTGTCCCCTGAATATTTAATAATAAAATAAGCAGGGTAAATTCTTCAGTTTCGTATTAACTGTATAGAACATATGAAATACTAAAACTCCCTGCTCTATGAGATTTCTCATTGTAGCAGTTGTAAATATTGTATATAGTTTTGCGGGTTAACTAAAGGTCAAAAATCTTTACATCAAGTCATACTACTACTGTTTTTTAAATGCAAAGCTATCAACAGTATTGTTGCTTATGTGTCATTTCCTTGTTTATTGTAACTTTGCTGGTAAATTATCTATATAGTCTTACACCCAATATGGTTGTATTCTTTGTTTGTATGTACCCACTTTGTACATTGGACTGCTGTAAATTTGTTGGTGAATTATCTCTGAAATAAAACAGATTTCGGAAAAAAAATAATGTAGAATAGCCATTGTCAAATGTTATAATAATTAGTCCATGCAGCTTTTAAGACTAAATTCTTATCTGGACTTGAGAAAAATCTTAAAAATCGTACGATCACTGACCTTGGTGAGTTTTTTTTTTTTTTTTTTTAAGATGAGTTGGAAAGTGATTTGTTTGCCCTTTTGATGCCAAAGGAAAAAAAGCTTCAGGCAGGTTAAAGTTTTAGGCAGCCAAGTGTTAAGGAATTGAATCATACTATCTCCCTCTTCTTTTTAAGGAATCCCATAAATACTGATGTTATTCCTTCTATATCTATTCCCAGAGTCTTCTGATTTATCCTGGGATAAGTTTGTTTCAGAAGTAATTCAGTGTTATTCTGATGTTACTTAGTATAGGCTGTATGTCTTTTTCATAGTAATTTCCTGTACACTAGGCTTAGAGCACCTCATTCTGTGACCATTCTTTCTAGTTTTCTTGGCATGAAAAAACTATTGAGAGGTTCAGACTTGTAATTTTTTGTAGTAAATCTTTAAGCAGATGTTCAGCTCTAAATCTATCAAGTTTTGAAATGTTCTATTTGAGTGTTTTAGTAAAAATCCTGTCAGGATGTTAAAATGAAGCAGAGCTAAAAACAATGCTGTTAACTGCTCACCATCTTGGTCACGCCCCCCAAAACAAATTTCTGTCATACAGAAGGGATACTATTGTCTGTTGTAAATGGAGACACTGGCCCCTTCCCCAGTCCCCTGGTACTAAAGACTTTTCTGGATGCCTTCCAGTTTATATTGTCAGCTCTTGACTCTCAACAGCCAGCACCAAAGAGACCTGAGAGGTTCTGTAAGATACCTGATGACCTTAAATACCTGTATAAGACTCCCGTGGATAATCATTCTGCAGCATCTCTTGCCTCAAACAAACCATCCAAACTTCTTAGCAGAGCTATGGATAGGTGGGGAAAGAAAGTCTGTACATCTTCTGTCCTGACCTTCTGAGCAAGAAACTGCCAAATACAAATGACCAAATATTTGATTTCTGTTCTGTGGTCTAGGTCATGGCAGACTGTCATACTGCTGATGCCTAATAGCAAATGCAGAATTTACTCTATCTGGCTACCCATATAGCCAGGCACACTATCAGGTGCTGTTATGTTGCTGTGGATACCTCGTTTAGGACTGTTGCTGCTGGCTCTGTCTTTAGATGATGTGTGGCTATGTAGCTAGCCCTTTTTTGAGGGTGATAAATCTAAACTTTTCAATTCACCCTCGGAAAAAGACCTTTTGTTTGGAACACAGGCTGCCAGTCTCTTTAAAATTCCCCAAAGCAAGGCAAGACAATGAAAGACTGCAGACAGATTTTTACTCTCTACGGCCCATAGATACCAGTGAAACTATCCTTCAAAGTCTACTTTTTCTATTAGGAGGGACCCTAGGACCACTCCTTAATCCAGAAAACTACCAAGGAAAAGGTTTCTGACCATCCTCAGGGGGAATCTCTATCCGGGAAGCCTCCCTTTGGAAAAACAAAGTGTGACTGTCTTTTCATCCTACCATTCCACCACGTCAGCTCCCTCTCGCCTGTGTCCTGAAGGCCCTTGCTTTCATTGTCTGTTTGTGAAATCATAACTACAGGCAAGTAGGTTCTGACCATTATTTAAGAAGACTATGCCATGTCCTGGGAAAGTATCTCCTCTGTAAAAGGCGTACCACTTCACTGTCCAACCATTTCTGTTTGCTGCCACCCATTATCCAAGATTTATTATTTCCAGGCACTGTTGAAGAACTCCCAAAAAATTTATAGGAAAATGTTTCTAATCCAGAATATTTCTGGTGACCAGAAGGTCTACAGTGAAGACCCATCCTGGATCTCTCTCTTCTCAACATATTTGTGAAAGTTCCAACTTTCAGAATGCTGTCTCTTTACACCCTCCTCCCATTTATCCTTCAGGTTTTCCTTGTATCCCTGGACTTAAAGGATGCTTACATGCACTTTCGGCCTTCTTGCATGAAATTTCTCAGATTCTTCTCTGATGTGTCTCATTTTCAATTTACTGCTTTCCGTTTTGGATTTTCCACAGCTCCAAGGTTGTTTATGAAGTGTCTAGCAGCAGTAGTTGTTTCTGATGCACACAAGGAATTCAGATTTTCCCTTACCTGGATGACCTTCTAATCCAAGCTCTCTCCCCAGGTGTCCACCTTGATCATCTAGAGTTAACTCTTCATTTCCTAACAAACCTGTGATTCACTGTCAGCTTCTCCAAATCCCATATGGTCCCAAACCTGGACCTAGTTCTCCTGAGATGCAGACTGGGTACAAGGAAAATGCATGCCTTTCTCCCTCAGAAAAAGTACTCAGCCTAGCCAAATTGTTCCAAAATCTCTCCTAAGCCTCATATTGCACAACATTAGAGATTCTCAGAATCTTAGGCTTCATGGCAGCTACAATCCAAAACTCTGACTGGCCAGATTCCATTTGCATCTGAAATCTTTGTGGTCCCACCACAACTACCTCCAGACACCCTGATTCCCCATTTCCCATGCATCAGAAAGGAGCTCATTTTATGGAAGCAACAGGTCACTCTCAACCCAGGACTTCCATTCACTCCCTCCCCAGCACTCGAAGTACTTCACAGTGATGCCTCAGACAGGGTGTGGGGGGCAGGGAAAATGGCCTTCTTCTTTCCTGAAGGAACATAACAATTTGAAAGAAATTGTAGCTCTTTTTTGCAAGCCCTGAAGGCCTTCTGTCATTTGTGGAGGTCCCCTTTTCCTGTACACGAACACCACCACCACTTTAATGTAGTACATAAATAGGGAGGCACCAGGTCCTGTCAGCTGTGCAGATTAGCACAGAAAGCATGACATTTAACCTCAAAGATGAACACAGCTCTCACAGCCGCATATATTCCCTCACAGCAAAATGTGCTGAGAGATTCCTTAAGACGGATCTTGGAGGAGCCTCAAAATGCACCCTTAACACACAGGTCTTTATGGCTGTCATACACCAGTGGGACACACCACAGATAGATCTCTGCTTCTCTGACCAATCAGCTTCCTCAGTTCTGTGTCAAGGACCCCTGTCCCTCTGCCTGGATGACAGATACCTTCTCCTTCCAGTGGACAGGAAGGTTTCTCTGGCTTCTCTCCACTGCCCTACTTTCAAACATCCTTCTGAAGCTCCAAAAGTAAGTTCCAGAGCCACTCTTCCTGAATCCTTTTTGGCCAAGACAACAGTGGTTTTCCCTGCTTTTTCATCTTAAGTGAAATTACAGTAAACAACTACTTTAACTGGATCTTATCACTCAACAACTACGGCTTCTCCACATAAATCTTTCTTCTCTGAGTCTAACACTCTGGATGATAGGATTCTAATTCCTTATATAGTCACCGATTCTCTGAGCAGGTGGTTCCAGTCTTACAGGAAGCCAGGAAACCCACTACCAGAAAGTCATACACAGAAAATTGGAAACTATTTTTTTATTTTTGCCTAAAACACAGCCAGGATCCACTTCTGTCACAGATTCCTACTGTGTTGCGAACTGTTGCATTTCAGGTTTGGCCTACTGTTCTGTTAAAACTTACCTCTCAGCCATTAATGCCCGCTTACCTCTAGACCACCCCATCACGCCCATAGCAGAGGTCAAGCTGTTCTTGAGGGGAGTTTTACATCTTAAACCACTGAAGGAATCCATCTTTCCTCCCTGGGATCTCAACTTCGTGAACTTTGTGCTGAAAAAGCTTATTTTGCCCCTCCCCCGAACTATCCTTTTCTGCTACTGTAAAATTATGTACTTGAAAACTGCTTTTAGTGGTGGCTGTCACCTGTGCTTGGATAGTTTCTGAATTATAGGCTCATATGGCCTCCCACTTCTTCTCATTTTCCTAAAGGATAGGGTATCTCTCAGAGCCAGTCCTTCCTTCATGCCTAAGGTAGTGAATGAGTTGTATCTCAGTCAGGCTATTCACCTGCCTACCTTTTTTTCCAGCTCACAGAATAAAGGGTGAATGAATTTTGCACTCCCTAGACATTCACAGGCAACAAAGATTTTACTTAGACAAAACTAAATCCTTCAGAAAGACTGGCCGACTATTTGTTTCATTCTTGGATTCCACGCTGGGACAACCAGTATCAAAACAAACTATTGCATCTTGGATCTTGAATACCATTTCCTTTTGCTGTACACACAATGTATGTCATTGCCTTCCTGCCCAAAAGCACATTCCGCTTGGACAGTAGCTTCTTTAGGTGCTTTTCACAAGGGTGTAGATATCATCTCCATCTTGGAAGCTGCCACTTGGTCCTCTGTGCACACCTTCACAAAACACTACAAAATTGATGTCTTCTCTAGATCTAGGGTGGCTTTTGCTAGATCTGTCCTGTCTTGACTCCTAGACCACTCTTCTACTGATTAACCAACCTCCCCCTTCTCTACCCCCTTTAGCTCTGAGAATCACCAATAAGTCAGGAAAACTGCAACAGTGATTTCAGTAAAGGATATGTTGCCGTTGTGCAAGATCTTACCATAACAGTAGATGTTGTACTGATCACTGTTGCAGTGTTCCTTCCTGCCCTTCTTCCCCTTATATCTTCTCCTGTTCAACATGAATCTCTCTGTCTCTGTCACTCTTCTAAGCTCTGATTGAATCCTGGGTTAGGGGGAGTTGACTTACCTATTCTAGCCACACCCCTTCTAGCCGACCAGTCTCTTTCTCTCTTGCTCAGTAGTTTTCAGGTTGCTGGCTTGGAGATGGTCTGAGGTATATACTTGTACATCCGACTATATACCCTTATGCGTGTGAGCTGAGGTCATCCATCAGACATAGCTGAGGTCATGCATCAGACATATGACCTTGGGAAGGTAAAGCTTTGGTACCCCAGCCAGATGTCATTGCATGAAAACCTCTATGTTGGGAATAGTGCAGCGGTGACTAGCAAGACATACACTGTTGTGGAACGATCTTGCGCATCTGTACTGTCCAACTAGTGGCTTGGTTATGGATGGCAGAAGCATTGAGGAGGACAAAAAGTAAGTAGAAATTTGTATAAGTTTTCACAGAACATAAGGCAGGGAGAAAAGTAGATAAACCTCATGATTCAGAGGAAGGCGTCGAAGGAATAGTTCATCCTAATGAAAGATAAAGCTTAAGGGGCTAAGCTACCTTCCAAGTTTTTAGAAAGTCTGGCATTTTTACCCATGAATCCCTGAGTGAGATCCTCAGTAGATCATTGGTCAAGGCAGAAGTGTGTATGAACAGGACACATTCAATTTGCTATCTTTTCTTAAGGGAGTCTAGGTAACTGCAGACATACTAATCTGACAACATTGGCAGGGAGAGACATGGAGGTAAAATGTAGGCTTATTACTTTTTGGAAGACGGTACTCTTCAAGGAGTGATGGCCTATATTGCTTTCTTGGCCGAAATAAACTGGAAATCAAATCTTATCCATTTTTATGGTAGGATTATGAAAGAACTGAGCAGTGAAGATCCTGCAGATAGTTTGTCTAGACTTCATTAAAGCATTTGATTCAGTTGTACAAAAGCATCTGTTGGAAAAGTTTCAGGGATTGGCTCGAGGTTAGCTTGGTGTTTGATTAGAAGTATGATGAACAGGTTTATAATCCTGTCTGCTGCCTCCAGTTAATGTGTGATGAATAGACCTGTAATTACACCTGCTGCCGTTAATTAATAGATAATGGATAGGAGCTACAGATTCTAAAGCCTGTGCCACAGATGTCAGAATATGAATGTGTAGCAAAATCAAGCAGAATGTGGTTTGACTTCTTCCACATTTACCCATGAAAATGCAAAAGGCATTTAAGAGTGTATTGTAATGGCTAAACTGTGCCACATTACCTGATTAAACCCTTCACTATCTAGCTGTGGAGTAGTTATAATTAGCAGCTCCCCAGGATTCCACCCACCTCAGATCAAGCCCCCGTGCCTTTCAGTGCAGCCTTACAAACTGTAATTGAAACTTGGCCACAGTTATTTAGCGCACACAGACACACACGTACACATTTATTTTTTAGAATTGAGAGGGGAGTAAATGGTGTCTTTACAGAACTGCCTTCTTCCTTCCAGAATATTAGGTACACTTGACATCAGTTAGTCATAGCTAACAAAACAAGAATATATCTTAGTGTTTATCCTTAAACTTAAGCCAGGCTTTAAATATTCAGTAATGTTTAGCTATGAGCAGTCATCTTCCATAAGGGCAAAAGCACCAAACAGTTGGATAAAGCAGTAAAATGTATAGCTCTTTACCTGACTTTCAACATGGCTGCATACTGATAAACAGACTTACAGAGCTCACCCACTGTGAAAGCTGAAACTGTGAAGAAAGGTAGTAGAAGCGATCACTTTGGGTAAAATGTAGTTACTAGCTAGTAAACTGCCTGAATACCAGAAATGAAGACAATTTGAGAAAAATCAACCAGAAAAAGATAGAGAGAAAAAAACTCTCGACTGTGAAGAATCTTGTAGCTGTTCAGCAAAAGGCAATTCAGCTTTCAGCTGTTGTACAGGAGATTGCTCCTAGTATTTTAGATAAATAATTAAATCAGATGCACTAAGAATTGTTTTAAATAAGTGAAATACTGAAGGAATATGTACATGTAAATAATAAGTTGATGGAAAATGCACAAAGCTTTAACTAGCTATTCAGATGAACTTGAAACTGCAGAAATCAGAGATTGAAATGAAAATATCTGTCTGAGCATGAAGCTTCTCAAGAAAATCTGTTTCAAAAGAAAGTAGAATTCGAAGATGCAGCACACACAGACAGCTTGAGATTTTTTTCTGTACTAGTGAAACTGGAAGGAACAGGCTGCATTAATTTTATGAGAGGAGAAATACGCAACTGGACTGGTGTTCCCCAGTAGGATCTGTTAACTGAGAGGGCACATTGTGTGTATGTTCCAAATCTGGATTTGAAAAAAAAAACTGCCAAGACCTATATTAGTAAAGATGAAAACGTACTAGCAGAAAGAGCTGCTCCTAAAAATTTGTAGAAGAAAGGTTTTCAAAACCCGGGTACAGCAGAGTGAGAAAAATGAATGCTCTCTGTAGACCGTGCAGAAGAGAAGCAAGTGTATCCCAGCAATCAGGGAATGTTGAAATGCAGGTATTGAGACTCAAGCTGCTGTGTGCAGCTGTCTTTGTATATATTTTTCTATTTCCTGGAGTATCAAGCACATTTTTAAATGCAAAAAAGGCTAAGGAGAAGGGGTCAGTAAGCCAAATGGGATTCTGCTTCTTCTTATGACAATACCAAAGCCCATAGAACAACTTTGCTAGTCAAAACATTTTTCATATTTCCAAATGAAAATGCTTGAGTGACAAAAAAAAGCACAGGAGCTGAGCAGAAGAAGTAGAGTCAGAAGTGACTTTGACTTGAACAAGAAACTGATGTTAAGGGATGAATATGATCAGGAAGAAGACAAGCAACTTTGTGAAATTAGGGAATAAATGTGAGACTGCAAAGCACCAGTCCCATTAAGAAATAGGATTAGAGATATGAAATGTCGCTTTGCAAGAAGTGACCGAGAAAGACTGGAATTTTAGTGACTGTATTAAATTTGTGAGTGAACTGTAAAGCATATATATCCAATATTATGTAGTTGGTGTTTAGAAGGATGCTGAAAGGACTGAAAAAGTGAATAAAACATTTTTTTGGCCAGTATTTGCATACAAAAATTCATGATGTAAATTGTGTGTTGTATTGTGAAGTAGTTTTGTATAGGGTTCAGATAGAGGCATTTGAAATACACAGCATGAATAGTCGTATTAGTTGTAACGAATCCAGGCTTTATACTGTAACAAGGTAAGAAAGGCTGGGGAAAAAAAGCAATTTAAACTTAATATAATGCTGTGATCTTGGGCTGCTTAGATGCAGGATGCAAACATATAGTGATGACATGAAATAGACTTAAGGGAAATTTTTCTTTTGTTTTACAAGGTTGAAGTCTAGATTACTGTACTTGATTTAAGCTGTAGACAAGGGTTCTGAAGCAAATAAGCATGAAAAAAGTAAGACATAATGATGAGCTGCATAGAAAATGATAGATGTTCTTCATGAGATCACTGCTGCAGTAGTCTAAGCTATATAGGTTATATCTTGTCAAAGATATAACAACCAGCCAGCTAGCTTCCAAAGCTTCAGGGCACTTTCCACGTGTCCAGATGATTGGCCAGCTTGAGATGAAGTTACTAAAAGACAGGTTTGGGTACCAACCCCTTCAGAGCTTTCCTGCCACTGAAGAGGGCACTCCTCTGCAGGCTTTCAGGGATCCATTGCTGGGCATATAAGTTACCTTTCAGGCAAAAAAGTTTTTTATTTTTTGACAGAAAACTTTTTCTGTAAAACATAGGGAAAAGTGTTGTGTAACTATTAATTTTAAACAGGAGCATCACTTTTTTACTTTTGTGGTAAAAAGTTTTTGAAACTAATTTTAAAATATTTCTGTGGTAAATGTTGTTATTTTACTTTTGGGGATCTGAGATAAGTGTTTAAAGTGTTTTTTTAACTGTGTTTTAATGGGAAAAGTTACTTTCTTACAGCATATTTGCTTTACTGACAATTATTGGCAAGCTTCCCTGGAAATTGGACACCTCTTTTCAGCTAAACCATGGAATAACCTACCAGTTCTTTGGCTCTTCCTTCTTCCAACCACAAAAAGAAGAAATTTGTTAAACAACCTGTGTCACTGCAGCAGAATGTTAAACTGCTTCAGCCATTCGTGGGTCACAGCTGTATCCAAAACTGGTTCTGCATGCAACTCCTCTTTTTCCTTGGCTTTCTCTGCTGCAGTACCTACAGCCAACATTGACAAAGGGGTTAGACACATCCTGTCTGGCTATTGGAGTGCCTGATGGGCAAAGGAAACCCACTCCTGTCTGCTGTGGGAGAGGGAACAGAGAATGCAACTCTGCTTGGTCAGAAAACTGTGTCTTTTTGCTAGGGAGGTTTTTGTTGGCAGTCGTAGGTCAGCTTCTTCAGAAATTCCTGTCAAAAAGAATCCAAAACTAAACGTTTGTCTGTTATTCTGGATAGAAGTAATTTATTTGGTCTTAGCTCTTGGTTTAATTCAGGCTCTTGGCTCTACCTGTATGGCTGTTTCTTGTAAAAGAAAAAAACAATATTCTTCATTTTTCAGAAGAGATTCAAGAGTTTGAATCTTAGAATATGATTGTGAAGGTTCAGATAGTCTCCATAGTTCTCCGAGAAGGGTGTGGCTTCAGTTAGTCCTTCTGAAAGGGTCTGTCTCTCTTTGAAACTGTTTCCATAATGATTCTATTGTTGCAGTGGAAAACAGTGATATTTCACAGTCATTCAGGAAGTAGTAATATTTGTTAAAACTGAAATTTCTAGAATCTACTCCTTGTTTTATAGGATACTTAGTCACAGCCTTCAGCTTACCTGACAGTCATCCTGTTGCCCCACAAAAAGCAGGTAGACTGTGTAAAGTTCCTCAGTCTTTTAAGTTTTTATACTTTCATCCCAGATCAGACCTTGAAGTTGTTGCCTTAGTGAATCCAGATCTGCTAAACATTGTGTTAATACTAATACCCTTTATTCTGCAAGAATGGGAAAGGTTTTGATAGATTTGGGGAAGGTACTATTATGCACTTCATGGCATTGAGGAAAATGTAACTGCATATTCAGGTATGTCTTTTGCTTCTATGAATTCCACTGTAAAGTAGGACTCAGCAGCAGCAAGTTAGATTCACGTAGAGCATGATGTTACTTTTATTGCCCAGAAAAGAAGTACATTACATGTACTGCTCAGAAAAGAGGAATATACACATTTGGTACCGTTGTATGGTTCCAGCCCTCTGGATTGCTTTGGCAGAAGATGTTTGTGATTTGTCATAGCACTTCAAAGCAGGCAAAAATCTCCATACAGAACTGGACAGGTGAAGTTAGTAGAGGAAACCGAAGAGCAGTGTAGCAACCCGTTGATTTCACTAGATCCTCTCAAAAAGATACAGAAGTTTTGTATCTTTGGGGTCTGCTGTCTTTGACATTGCATGCTCATGCATCTCGGTTAGATAGTTGTATGAAGTAATTTAGTAAAGTCTACAAGAGTAACTGAGTATTCAAGTTTGAAGACAGAATTTGCAAAGTCCAGAAGGAGAATAACAGTTCCAGTGGAAAATCTGTTAGGCAAAATGCCAGCTTAAAATAGAATTAATTTCAGCAGATAGTATTTTGTTGTTTGGTAAGATGCCTTTGAAAACAGCACTGGCTGTACTAGACATGAAAATAAAGCAGTGAGTAATGTTTAAGTACCCAATCATACTTAACTTCTGGATATCATTGCATTAACATCCATAATAAAAAAATCAAGACAGTACTAATGAAAAAGAGATTCTGGTAAGAGGAGGAGACATGGTATAATAAAGAAGCCAAAACCTAATGCTAAAAATTCGCAGGCAGATTGGACCTGCATATTTTCCCAGTCTTTAGAAGTTGATGATTAGCTCCAGTAGTACAGATCCTGAATGCGAGTATGTGAAAAGATTGTGAACAGTTATGCCTAATGCAGTCGTGGGCGTACCACTGGCTGCAAAATACAACAACCTTGTTACCACTGACATACAGAGCTGATGTCCAATGTATCATACCTTTACTGATTATTTCACCTATTTCAGTACAGGAAGCACTGTGAAAAGATTTTTTTTCTTTCTTTTTTTTTCATTTGCTGAAAAGTGGTATGGTGTTGTTGGAGGGGAGTCTGACAGTGAAACGATGGCTGGAGGCTTTAACAGTGGAAGTAAGGTAACAGTTGCATAGTCTGGGGATTAACAGGCTCTTAATAAGTCGTAACCAAATGCTCATAGAAATTTTAATTGACTAGGAAACTGCCCTTGACTAGTTCCTTATGGGGAAGAATGAATAATGTACTTTTTTACATCTCCACATCAACTGTGATATAGATAGAATCTTTTAATCAGTGCTAATTGATAAACTACCTGTATCTGAGGGTACCACAACGAATGCGCAGGTTGTACAGCATATTTCTGCATTAGATTCTGCAGGTGAAGTGTTTACTGAAGCAGAATGCTCAGGCAGGATTTGCAGAGCCATATGTAAGCAGTTGTGACCCTGCAGCTGAAATGCACGAATCTGGGGACTAGGTCTGCTATGAGTAAGCAGGCTGTGCAGAGTGAATGGTCCTGAAGTTGACTGTGGACATGATACTGTGGTGGTCTTTGTGAGACATGGAGGTGTTTCTGTGTGTGGGTAATGCATATCTGTTTGTGTGCAACGTTTGAGACAGGAAACTGAATGCACAAGGTATTGATGGAGATTTTGCAAGATGGCATTGTTTCAATATGACTTACAGGGCAAACTACAGACTTTGTATCATGCCCTAGATTCTGAGAGTTACAGTGATGTAGAATGTACTGCTGAAGGAAGAGATGATGCCCAGCACCTTTGTACACTAAGTCAGTGTGTAAGTACCATCATCTGACGTCCGAGTAGACTGTCACATGCAGATAGTGGTTTCTTCCAGAAAACAGAAATCCTTGGATTGTAGGAAGGTGAAAAAGTAAGCAGTAAAATGGGTGTAATGTCCAGTACACTGAAGGAGAAGAAACTGCAGTAGTGTAGGTCAGCTTGTTTATCACAAGCTAAAAAATCATTGATTTGAATAAGTAGTTGTGGATAGATCACTTTAGATCCAGAAGACATGTATTTAAAATTAAGGATGTCTCTTCCTGGAAAAGCAAGAGTCTGTGGTGAAGTAAAAGGTGCATAACAGAAGGTGTGCTTCCACAAGATGACTACATTGAACCTAAAGTGTCTGCAGGCACTGGTGGCTAAAACTTTAATGTTGTAGTGTTATAAAGTTAATAATCCTGCATCTCATAGCCTAAGATTGCTTCTGAGTGTTTGCAAAAAAAGTTTGGAAGTTAACATTTCATGGATATTAAATTGGCTGTATTACAGAGAACCAGTATATCTTGTGGTATCGGTGGGATGATCCAGCATGAGGCTTTCTTTGGGACACAGTAGTTGCTGAACAGTAGGCAAAAAAAATGTTTTTATTGATTTATTTTTTATTTATCCTTTTTTGACTGGGGTAGTCCCACTAAACTAGTAGCCTTTTTTTGGAACTTTTTACTCTTTTCAGTAGGTGCCATAGGATCTTTTACAATCACCTGAGCTGCCACCATATCAAGAGGATGGAGGCCCCAATTTAACATATTTATTTGAAGGGTCCCCACACTCTGGAGTGAAGCACCCCCCTTATGCTGCACTGCAGTGTCGGCAGTCGATCAACCTGGTATGTGTGTAGAAACCATAACCTTACGCACCACAGGTGTGTGTGCTACCTGTAGCACCACTTAACTTGAAAAGTAGATTAGTATTATGTATTCTGACAGCCAAAGCAGACTTTATGTAATGATTGTTTACAGTTGGCATCTAGTGTAAATGTTTCCACTTCACAGAACATTCGCAAATTTAACAGCATGGTGCAGAAACTGTACACAGAATGAATGCATGTGAAATTTCAATACCTAGAGGAAGATGGCCCTTTAAGTCTAGTTCCGTTCAGTGACGAGTGAATTGGAAATCTACTTGGTAACTCACGATAGGTACTTTGTTGTGTTGATCTAAGAAACAAATATTCTCAATTAGAAAGAGTCTGGAAAGACATGCTTAATACCTTAGCATGTGGAATTGATAATGCCGCATTTCCTGTGACCCTGTTTGAGTTTTGCCAATAAATGTGGATGTCCCATATCATTCATTAATGTTCATTTGTGGATGCTAAGTCTACAAAATTAGTTTCAGAGATGAGAATTTTTTTCAGCAAAGGTTGTATGGAGAACAAAGCACCTCTTATAAAAATAACAGTAGTAAGTATCCAAAGAAAGAGATGGCAAGCACGACTCGCATATATGATTTATTGAGTGCACAAAAACAAAAGTGCTTTTACGCCCAAGTAAGATGCTTCTTCAGACTAATAACAGCTGAATCAAACGACTCATATTATATACAGATTCAGTTCAATCGATGATGTCTAACTAATCAACTTAACTATATTAAACATAGTTAACATATTTAATTGAAGCATTTTAAGTAAAAGCATCTAAAAATCCCTTTTAAATACTAAACTTAAAAACTAGACACCAAGATAGTAAAGATATTATAGCTCACTCTGATATATAAAACAACATATAAAATCAAATAAAACTACTGTCTAAACATTCTGACAGTCATAGACAACATATGTGAATCAAGACATAAGTCAGTGATAAAATCATAAAGATATACAAGAAACTCTGACTGTGGACCAAAAGCATGAAAAAATAGAAAATATGTAAACTTCTCTGTTGTTCTGCTGAAATTTGTAAGTGGTGGATAGTAGCATTTAAGGTTTAATGAATGAAAATGTGGGTATTTACTATGTAGTGCTTTTGAGACAAGTAATCTTTAAGTGTAGAGTTTCCTGCATTTGATGTTGTGATACTATTTTTCCTACACTGTCTTCGAGTAGCAACAAGCAAATGGTAAAAGTGTTTCTTTATGCCGTGACATTCCTCTCACACACATATCTGAATCAGAACAGAGAGTGGACATACACTGGGGAGGTGTGAGAGTTTTGTCATCCATTTCCATGAGTGGCATTTCCCCTCAGTTGTCCTGCCACCCTTTGTGTGCAGATGTCTGTTGTATCAGAGGCAGCGTGTATTCCAGGGAACGTGCACCCAACTGTCAGAGCCTGGGCTGTACTTCGTCTGCTGGCTGTTCCAGCACGTGGGATTTTATTACTGTTCTTCATTTTTTATGGGAGGAGGGAGGCTGATCGGGCTGAGAGGTGGACAGGAATTTTTGCCTTTGTCTAATGTGCATTTTAATGGGAAAGTGTGAAAGTAATCAAAAATGTTTTTGTACTGCATATTTATTATCTGCTGGGTGCACAAATAATGAATCTGCATGTATTGAAGCCCTAATGTTTTCTCCATGCTTGGACAGATACTGTATAATGTCATTACTTACACAGGACTTCCAAGATATCTGCACATTGATGAATAGGTTGAGTCCATCTTTTCCAGTATGAAAAGAGAAACTGCAATAAAAGGGCCATTGAAACTATCAGATCTGAAGTAGTTAACCTCATTTATCTGCAACCTGTGGGTATTCAAATCCATATCGGATCCGAGCCGGCAACATTTCTCAAGCATCTTCTCCAAGCTCCTCCCCTTACCCACAGTCCCTCACATCTTCTACCTTCCCTCAGATCTCATTTGCCGCTTCATGTGAATGCATTGTGGTCTCTTTAGCTCCAAGTTGGGTATAGTAAGTGGAAGTTTTTTCTGGTATATTTATTGTGTGTGTGTGTGTGTGTGTGTGTGTGTGTGTGTGTGTGTGTGTGTGTGTGTGTGTGTGTGTGTGTGTTCGATAATTAACCCTTTCCTCCCCTTCGCTGTTCATCGTTTTTTCTGTTAAAAAAAAAAGTTAAAGTTAGCAAGGTAGTGTAGTAGGCCTAAACCGACCTTAATGTGTGTGTGATAGTTTTGGTTTAAGTTTTGGCTGAGTGGGTTTTTGTTATGGCTGAGCAGCCAAAACCAACTTTTAAAAAATGCAGAGTGTGGCCACAAGCTTTCACCGGCTGATGGCCACACTCTGTGTGTTATTTATCTGGGTGTTCCCCATCTCGCCTTACCTTGTTGCGTGTGTGCAGGGTTCAACCCTAGGGCCTTAAAGGAAAGGAAGGCAAAGCTGGTAGCCAAGGGCCTTTTACCAGTTTCTGCCTTGGACAAGGCGACCTCTATCTCGGCTCCAGTAGCTGATCAACCCCCCCCCCCCTTTCAGGCTAGGACACAACCTGTTACTAAAGCCTACTGAAGTGGAGAATAAAAGTAAATAAAAGGAGAAGAAAGGCAAGGACAAGAGAGGGAATAGACACCGCAAGCAGTCTCCAAAGCGGGAGCCCTTCCCTAGCCTGCTTACCAAAGTAATTGGAACTGCCTTTCCTTGGCTCCACTCCCAGAGGTTTTCCCTGGAGCCGACTGAGCCCTCGGATCAGAGGCCTTCTTCGAGGTCATCGCACCGACCAGCCAGGTCCGAGTTGGTCGCCTCCTTGCGTTCGACTCAGAGTTTGTCAGAGCTAGATATGGACAGGATGATGCGGAGGTTCATTCGGACCCAAATCCAAATGGGAGTCTTGCTAGGCCCCTCCCCGGCCGAAGAGGGGACCTCCCATGCCCTTCTTCCAGCCAGTCTCTCCTTTCCCGATCCGACCTGCGGTTTCGGAGTTTATGGATCCAAGGATCCTTAGAGCTGGGGGTTCGGCGCCGACTGTTCCTCTAACCTCGACACCGGTGATTACCTTGAGTTCCTCGGATAAGACCTGTATGAATCCGAGCAACTCTCGGGGCCGAGAACAGGGAGTCGGATCCGAGGGAATGAAGGTGTCTTCGGCTCCGACATTGTCGGATCCAAGCCGTTCCTTCAGAACACCGGCTGCCTTGGCCCTGATCCTCACGGTGGAGCTGAGGAGAGCTTCCTCCTTGTTGGTTGCTAAGGAGGTGCGCTCTCCTTCGGTGTTCAATGTGATGGAGAGGGTTCTCTCCCAAGGATTGAGACCCCAGCCCATTGCCTTGGACTCCGCCCAGGCTCCCGTGGATTTGGTCACACCTCCCATCAGCTTGTCCCAGGGACAGCCCGTGCCAGAGGACCCCCAGGTGGATCCCATCGTGGAACCCCCTGTGACTTGCGAGCCCTCTTCAGAGAGTCCCCCTGAAGAGGGTCCCCGTAAGCACTCATGTAAAAGGAGGCACATGGACTCCCCCGAGTCCATCACAGAAGATACTGACTTAGATGAAGGTGAGGGGTCCTCCAGGTCACCTCCTGAGGATGTCTCCTTTGGAGACATCATGGAGGTACTCTGCCAGAGGGGAGGTTGGTCAGCCCCAAAACTCTGTTATGGATGAGTCAGTATTCCTGGAGGCCTTTGGCACGGGCTCATCTACATCCTGATTGTCCCCTCCTGCGGATCCTTTAGTGGATCGCATTACCATGCGGGCATGGAAGGAGCCTGACGCCATAGAGCCAGTACCTAAATGCCTGGACAGAATCCTCTCTCCTCCCTCAGACAGACAGGCCTGGAACAAGGGATCCCCAGTGGATGCTGTGATGGTTGCAGCTGCCACCAAGAAAGAACTAGCAAAGGAAAGTTCTTCGGTCCACCCTCCGGACAAGGAGTCTAGGGCGGTGGATTGATTTGGGAAGCAAGTTTTTTCTTCAGTGACGTTTTCCATTCAAGCGTTGAATTATTTGGCACACGTCATATGACTTCAGCAAGACCTAGTCACAGAGTTTGCTGTGTCACCTCCAGAGTCTTTGTTGCCAGAGGACAAGTGGCTGTTCTCAGCGAAAATGTTGACTCTAAAATCTGTTTTGAACATGTCCATGCATCTTCTTTCCCATGCCACGGAAGGAGTGGCTAGGGCAGCTGGAACCAGCGTAGCTATGAGGCAACACTGGACCCCTTCAAGGCATCATTCATAAATGCTCCCTTAGATGTCTCTTCCCTGTTCGGGAAGACAATACGTGACACCCTGGTCTAGAGTGAGAAGGACTGAGAGGGCAAAAGAAGATGTGGTTCTGAAAATCTCAGTTTTCCTTGGACTCTCAGGACAACTCATCCTCTAGAGGCAGAGGGGGACAAGATAGACGCCGTCCCAGAGGCAGAGGGGGGCCGAGGAACTTTGGGTCTAGGGAGACCTTCTCGGACAGACCCACGCAGCAACCCTGAGGGGTTTCCTGACTGTCCTACTCTGGAGACAGTCAGCGGAAGATTGTCATTGCACCTAATGGCTTGGGAGTCCATTATGGTGGACCATTGGGTGCCTCAAATAAAATCCAGAGGCTACTCCATCCCATTTGTTGCCACACCCATCCAACCAAAGCGCCTCCCGGATGTTCCACCCGCTCAAAGGGAGGCGGCAGCACAAGAAATTTCAAAGCTGCTTTGCAATCGAGCCTTCGAACTGCTCCCCCCAGATCAGTCCAGATTAGGCATTTACTCCAGGTTCTTTTTAATGCCAAAAAAGATGGGGGACCTCAGGCCCATATTGGACCTGTCAACCCTGAACCTGACTGTAGCCAAGCAGAAATTCCAGATGGTGACCTTGCAGTCCATTCTACCTTACCTCCGAGAGTGCGACTGGATGTGCTTGATAGACCTCCAGGACGCTTACTACCATATCAAAAATCCACAGAAGCTTCAGGAGATTCCTTCGCTTCCAGCTGGGAGCCAATCATTTCCAGTTCAGATCCCTACCCTTTGGTCTCACCACAGCCCCCAGGGTTATGGCAGTCGTAGCGGCTCACCTGAGGCCTCAGGGAATTCAGATGTTTCCTTACCTAAATGATTGGCTGCTCGCTGCTGCCACCAAGCTTCTTCTGTGCATGGACAGAGACTCCTTCCTGTATTTTGCAGTCAACCTAGGGATTACCATCAACATCTCCAAGTCCTGCTTGAACCCGACACAGACCTTGGAATTTATAAGGGCAAGGCTGGACACTCTACAATTGGAAGTCTTTCTTACTCTAAACAGGGTCCAGAGCCTATGGGCCTATGTATCAGTGATCCTTGGCCCCAGGCTGCCAGTGGCGAGCGATGTTCTCCGAGCCCTAGGCTCCATGGCTGCAGCAATCTCAATCCTTTCCTGTGCACGCCTTTACATGCGGGTGCTTCAGTGGACCCTGGCAGTACAGTGGTCTTGGCTAGACCTCCCCATAAACTATCCAATTTGAATCAGCAGAGTCTGCAAGATGTCTCTTTTCTGTGGTAGCTCCAATCGCCGGAAATCTTGGCAGGGCAACCCTTCATAGCACCCACATCCCCAGCCACAGTGACCATGGACGCCTCCCAGCTCGGGTGGGTGGGGCACTATTTGGAGAGGACGGTCCAAGGCACATGGTTCCAGACCA
Source organism: Protopterus annectens (assembly GCF_019279795.1). Taxonomy (NCBI): domain Eukaryota; kingdom Metazoa; phylum Chordata; order Ceratodontiformes; family Protopteridae; genus Protopterus; species Protopterus annectens. The sequence continues at coordinate 166,163,661 of NC_056743.1, read as the reverse complement.
AGACCAGATTGCATATCAATGTTCTGGAGATGAGGGCAGTGCTTTTAGCGTTGCAAGCCTTTTACTCTGTTCTTACCCCGGGGATGATTGCAGTTAAGTCAGACAACATGTCTGTTGTCTGGTACATCAACAAACAAGGTGGAACCAGATCTTACCCTCTCTGTTGCAAGGCTATGAGAGTGTGGGAGTGGGCGATCTCCACCAGTCGGTTTCTGATTGCAGTGCACATCCCGGGACGTTCCAACATTGTAGCGGACAGACTGAGCCGGGCTATTCTAATGCCATACGAGTGGTCTCTGGAGCAATCGGTAGCTGAGGAGATCTTCCTTGTGTGAGGTCAGCCTTGCTGTGATCTCTTCGCATCTCCTTCCAACGCGAAGTGCAGTGAGTTCTTCACTCTGATCCCCTCACCAGGGGACTCCCCCAGAGATGCTCTCATCCATGCTTGGCCTCGCGGGTTGCTGTATGCTTACCCCCCGTTACCTCTCATTCTGAAGTTTCTTTAGAAACCTTGCCGACTGGGATGCAAAGTGATCCTCATTGCCCCATTCTGGCCTTGTCAGGTGTGGTTCCCCTTCCTCTGGTCTCATTTTCTAACTCCTCCTCGGATTCTGGATCCTTGCCCGGATCTCATCTCTCATCCCTCGGGCATCTGTCCGCCCTACCTGGACAGCCTCAAGCTGATGGCTTGGTTGCTCCAGTTCCCCTGATTTTTAGGACTCCTGGTCTGTCATCTTCAGTAAAGACTATTCTGATGGCATCCCACTAGGAAGGTTTATCGCAGCAAATGGAAACGCTTCTCTATTTGGGCTTCTCAGAGGAACCTAGATCCCTTTACAGCCCTGGTTCCTGCAGTGTTGGAGTTTTTATCCAAGGGGCTAGGTCCTCCACGGAAAAAGTACAACTGGCAGCCATCTCTAATTTTCATGTCAGCGAAAATATTAAGGCTCTGGCCTCTTTGAGACAGTGAAAAGCTTTTCTGAAAGGCACCTTTCTTTTACGCCCTCTGGTTAAGGACTCAATCTCTCCTTGGGACCTTACCCTAGTTCTTCAGGCGTTAGTTGCTCCTCCCCTTTGAACTGGCAGCGTCAGTAGATTTGAAATTCTTATCCTGGAAGACAGCTTTCCTAGTGGCCGTTACTTCAGCCAGGAGAGTTTCTGAGATCCAAGCTTTGTCTGCTGTGCTCCCTTACTTGACCTTTCATAAAGACAAGGTTTTGCTCCGCACGGACCCTTCCTTCTTACCGAAAGTTGCCTCTGAATCAAATATTAATCAGGCGATTAACCTGCCTGTTTTCTTTCCAAGTTTTCAGAACAAGGGTGAATATAAACTCCATTTGCTAGATGTTCATAGACAGCTTAGTTTCTATTTACATAGGACTAAACCCTTTCGTAAGTCTGACCAGTTATTTGTGTTCTTTTCTAGACCCTTTTTGGGCAAAGCCATATCCAAGGTCTCCTTAGCTAGATGAATTACACAATGTGTATACTGCAAGTCTATAAGGACAAAGATCTGTCCCCACCTGGTCCTGTTAAAGCTCATTCTACCAGATCTGTGGCAACTTCTGCTGCTTTTTGGTCTAGGGTTTCACTGGATGTTATCTGTGCGGCAGCGACTTGGACAAGGTCAAATACATTTATTTCTCATTATAAGTTGGATTTGATCTCTAGAGAGAGAGCATCCTTTGGCTCTGTGGTGCTCAGGAATATCCTTCCATGAGGGCCTCCCAGGAGTTTTTGATAGCTGGGGACTGTGTCCCACAGGTCGCAGATAACTTCTTTATCTGAAGTAGTTAACTTAATTTATGTACTCACCATAATGTTCCATCTGAGTAGTTATACTTCATTTTCTGCAACCGTAATTCCCTCCTTCCCCCCGAACCTGTTCTAGGTTAGTGCTGTTATTGAGTTGCTGATAGTTTGGATAGTGGCAAACTCGATCTGAGGGAAGGTAGAAGATGTGAGGGATTATGGATAAGAGGAGGAGCTTGGAGCAGATGCTTGAAGAATGTTGCCGGCTCGGATCCGATAAGGATCTGAATACCCACAGGTTGCAGAAAATGAAGTATAACTACTCAGATGGAACGTTGTGGTGAGTACATAACTTCTTTTTTGTGTATAATCTGGTCACTGGCTAGTAACTGTACTGCCTGGATGCCTACAAAGAGAATCTGAGAGAAAATCAACTAGAAAAGAAGAGACAACTCTAGCTGGGAAGAGTTTTTCAGCTGTTCAGCAAAAAGCCAATCTGGTTTCAGCTCTGTTACAGAATATGGCTTTTTGTTTGTGTCTTTCGGCTTTTCCCGGTTAGGGGTCGCAGGTACTAGTAACGACAGTTTATTGGGTTCTCAATAAAACCACATTCAAAACACGATATTCCACCCAGGTACTGACCACAAATAACCACTGATTAAGCGCTTTCGTCGGAATAACCAACTTCATCAGAATTTATATACAGAGTGAATGACAAAATGCAATATATGCATTTATTATATACAAAGTTAATATGATTGGCTTGAGGGTATAAAAACAATAGATAAATGACATTATATATAGAGTGAGTGACAAAATACAATATATAGATGTGTTATTTACAGAGTGGAAGTAGAATTGACATGCTGAAAGAATCACAGTCAAAAATAAATCAAATACTCTTGGAGGTATTTAATATAAATGAAATGCTGAAGAAGTACTTGAACTCAAACAGCAAAAGGCTGGGAGAATAAAAGAAGCATAAGTAGCTAAACAGATGGACTGGCAATGCTGAAAAATCAGTGGTTGAAGTGAAAAGTAGATTATGGAATGTAAATGGCCATACAGGTATGGACAAAAAGCAAAGAATATTGAGTTTTATTAAGAAATGTAGGGTGTAAATGGCAATGTTTCAGGAGACATATCAGGATATCAGCAAACGTGAATTTGACAGAGAGGATTTCAGGAAGAACAGTTAGCAGAATATCGGGGACAAAGGAAAAAGGGGTCTATATTAGATAGACGAATTAGGCGAACCCGACATGATCAGCACATAAACGTTAATCTACAAAATGAGCGAAGGATGGAAACGCCGAAAGACACAACGCCGAGCGGATTTCCCTGGCCAGCAGGGTGATTGTGGGGATGAGGAAATATATCCTTTTCCCCACTGTAGAGCGGTCTCGTAGTTGGTATATATAGGGAGGGGGTGTGTGGGGGTTGCAGGGGGGCTTGCCCCCTTGCAAAAATGTTAATAAAAGTGTTTTGTGTTGTGTTTGTTTACATTGGATTTACTTGCATGTATGGCGCTGTTGCTCCCGGGAATGTGTTCGGCGATGTGCATTTTGGCATTTCCGTCCTTCGCTCTTTTTGTAGATCATTTGTGTCGCTCTTTTGGTGTTTGCATATTACGGGTTTCATGCTTATAATATAGACCCAGGAAAAAGATAGTAGTAATACTTTCTAGAGAGTTCTAGTCTCGATAGAAGAATTAAAAAGACACTAATAGTAGAGTTATGGTAGTAAGAGGCTGTTGGCAAGGGAGAAGGATTACGCTGGCAAGTATTTATATTCCACCAAAAAACTTTTGTTATGGAACATAACAGATTTGTGGAAAATAATCTGCTTTCATCTGGGAATATTACTTATGGGTGGGAACCAATGCTGATTTGCAATATTAAGGATGTATCAGGAGGGCCTAGAAAGGAACGTATAACAGAGGATAGATTTATGAAGAAATATGAGAATATTTGGTATGGCAGATGTGAATTCATTAGTAGGATGCGAAACAAGATTTTCATTATTATTCCCCAAGGTGCAATAACTGGGTTAGATGGGAGCATGTGTATCTAATTAAAAGCTTTGACTCACATCCAGTAACTATCTCAGATGATGCTCTGTGAAAACCTAAGATAAAGATCCAGTGTAATGAAGTAAAATGAGACACTGCTGTTGTAAGTGGCATTATTCAGGAGTTATTATGGAAGATGGAAATTTCTTCTGAAGCGATTAAATGTAGTTTAGGAAGCCCCTGTCCGGTCATCACTTAGGCCCTCTTCCCACCAGTTTTCTAGACCTATTTCGGTGGCATCTTCTTCGCAGTCTACCCGGAGCTTGAGTGAAACAGAGATGGACAAGATGATGCCGAGGTTTATCCGCACCCAGATCCAGATGGGGGTTTTGCCGGCACCCTCTCCCTCTGGAGAGGGGTAGCTCGCAACATTTCTTTACACTTATAACCCCTTCTCTGATCCGACCTTCGGTTTTGGAGTCCTTGGATCTGAGTATCCTCGTGGTCAAGGAGTCAATGCCGACTGTCCCATGTACCTCGACACCGGCCGTTGCCTTGAGAGTGTTGGATCCAATGGCTTTGGATCCTAGCTCTCGGTGCCATAGTCTCGGAGTCGGAGCAGAGGAAGTTCTGTCAGCTCTGAGCATTTTGGAGTGCAGTATCCTTCTTGGCATCTCCGGCTCGTAGAGCCTCGGCTCTGACTCCCCTGTCAGGTCAGAGGGGGACTGCCCCCACCGGTATCTCCCAGGAGGTTCATTCCCATTCGGCCTTTGAAGTGGTGGAGAGGGTTACTTGATTTCGAGACCCTTGACTATCTTGTCCTCGGACTCCATCCAGACCCCCTTGGCTTTGGTTGCAGTCCCGACAGTCTTGCCCTCTCAGGGACAGCCTGTGTCCATTCTGCCTCAGAAGGCTCCCCCATAGGAACAACTGGAAGTTTGCATATCCTCTCCAGAGAGCCCCAATGAGGAGGTACCTCACAAACGGACATGTAAAAGGAGGCACTCGGACTCTCTGCCAGAGTCCCTCACCGAAGACACTGACTTGGAGGAGGGGGAAGGTTCCCCAAGGTCACACCCCGAGGTTCTCCATCGGAGGGGGGGGGTCTGCTCCAAAACCGACCTTGGATGAGTCAGTGTTCCTGGAGGCATTCGGCACGTGCCCATCTACCTCTTGGTTGTCCCCTCCTGTGGATCCTTTAGTGTATTTTAGAACATCTAGGGCATGGAAGGAACCGGACACCATGGAAACTATTCCCCAAGCACCCGGACAAGTTCTTAAGTCCCCCATCGAACAGGGCATGCTGGAATAAGGGGTCCCCAATGGATGCTATGGTTGTGGTAGCCACTATCAAAGAAGGAGCTAGCCCAGGAGACCTCCATGGTTCACCCTCCTGATTGTGAATCAAGGGCATTGGACCATTTTATGAAGCAGGTGTATGCTTCAGAGACCCTCTCTGTAAGGGCGCTGAACTACATGGCACACATCATTCGATTACAGCAAGACATGGTCAAAGAAGTCACTGAGTCTACCCCGGAGTCCATGTCAACAGAGGACAAAAAGAAGTTCTTCATGCGAATGGCCACTCTTAAAGCAGTTTAGAATACGTCCACATGCCTGCTCTTCCACTCTATGGAGGGAGATGCAAGGGCTACTGGGATGGGTGTTGCCATCAGGCACTACATCTGGCTCCAGCTTTCAGTTCTCAAAACCCTTTAAGGCATCATTTACAAATGCCTCTTGTGATTGTTCTTCCTTTCTTTGGAAATCTGTTAAAGAGAACTTTGGTCCAGAGTGAGAAGGACGGGAAGACACTGTTTGCTGTCGAAATCCACTTCCCCTCTCCTCAACAATCCTTTTCCAGGAATCGGCTTGGGATGAAGAAGATGTGGTTCTGGAAGTCTCAAGCGTTTTCCCGAACACTTAGGACTCGCCTTCCCCCAGAGGCAGAGGGGGTTATGACAAACACCGCCCTAGAGGCAGAGGGGGTCCTAGCAACTTCGGGTCCCGAGAACCCTTCTTGGAGAAACCTGAGCAGCAGCCCTAAAGGGTTGCCCGACTGCTCATCTCTGGAGGCAGTTGGGGGTCACTTGTCACTACACCCAACAGCATGGGAGCCCGTTACAAGAGATTGCTGGGTGTTGCAAATTATATCCATATTTCATGAAAATCCTCCCCTTAGATGGTGCTGTACATTAATTCATTACAGCTTTCCTGTGTATCCTAAATAGCCTTGCACCTCCTAGGTGCCTAAAAACAAATAGTGCAATTTGGCTATCCAAAAAGGGTAGAGTGATCATGCAGGATAGAGATAAAGCATGGAAAGAATGTCAAAAATGTAAAACTCCATGGTGTCTTGAAAACGGAAGTTAACGAAGACCAAAAAAACTGTACTGTAATAATTTTAGAATAATAGTAAACATAACCGTAAAATATTCTGGCTAGCCATTAAAGAAATCTTGCATCCCAGCCATAAAGTCAACCCTAACCCCTCTCCCAATAACTCAGCACTCGAAACTGCAGTACAGTTCAACTTATTATTTATTTCATAGATAGTTAGCATGTCTAACCAGGGATTCCCTAACATCTAATCCTAACCCTACCCAGCAACTGTGTTTCACCACAACCACTTTCAATTTCAAACCTTTGCCCACATCCTATATAAAGCTACTCGTAAACAAACAATAACCATGCCCTACTTCAGCTGATGACCTTCCAAGCGAATGCCTTAAAATAGCATTGCCTATGTCTCAATTTTTATAAATAGGTCAGTCCAGCAATCCCACGTTCCCTTTCTCTGGAAAAAGTCACACATTCTCCCTCTGCACAAAGGAAGACATTCACCAGACATTACTAAGTTTAGATCTGTAGCAGTCTTACCCCACTCTCCAAAGTAGTTTAGCAATTGTTTTTGAATATATTTTTCAATTATCTCCTGCAGGAAGAACTCTTATCCCCACACAACATGGCTTCCATCCTTCCCGTATTACTAGCACTGCATTTAGATACTGTGAAGTCAGAGGTAATGGTGAACTAGTGTCCTTATTTCTTGACTTGTCTAAAGCCTTCAACACAGTTTGTTACAGCAAACTCCTACCTCAGATGCCCTTATTAGTTCTCTCTCAGCCCAACCTACAATGGTTAAAAGCTACCCATTTAATTGGTATAAGTCAGTAAAATGACATTCCACCCTCTCTTCATGTCTCCCAGTCACCACTGGTGTATCTCAAGGCTCTGTCCTTGGTCTCATCCTCTTTAACATTCTCACCAACATCCCCCACACATCCAAACAACATGCCTCCCTAATACGGTAAGCAGATGACTAAACACTAGTTTACACATCTGACAACATGGCAGACCTGCAAAAATTTTCTCAGGAAGCTTTTAACTGCAATTGAAATGTGGCTTTGTAGCTCACAATTCATGTGCAACCCTTAAAAAAAAAAAAAAAAAAAAAAAGCTACTACTTTTCCCCCAAATCCCTGTTCTATGAAAAAGCTAAATTTAAAGTCCTCTCTGTTGATAATACAACCATTGAAATCACTTCTAATAGCAAATCATTAGGGATGATAGTGGATGATCTTAGATTTGACCTTCATATACAAAATTGCATAAGAAAAACTCAAAAATAGGGATACTTTTTAGAGCCAAAACTTTCTCATCAACACAACTAAAACTACGTCACCACTAATCTGCTCCTCACACTTCTTTATAGCACTCCCAAACTCCATGTATCACAAAAGTCAAAACTTGAACAATGCTGTAACAAAGCTGCTAAATTTGCAACCAAAACCCCTTTCAGAGCCCACCACTATGTAGCACTGAAAAGCCTAAATTGGTTAGAACTACCCTATCAACTAACATGCACACAACTTCTTACAATCTATAAAATTTATCCAGTATCCATTGCTTGTTTGGCACTAAATACCACTCTACAAACTGTATTCCCAGTTGGTCATTACAATCCGATGACCCAAAACTCCTGTTTGTCCACAAACTTCTCAAATCTGGGTATTGTCTGTACTAGTACCATGTTGCTAACGCCTGGAACTCCTTATCACTATCCATCAGGTACGACATTTCAATAGGGAACCTCCCTCCTATTCTTCAAAACCATTCTGAAAGACTTCCTAGCCAAAACCTGGTTCTGTTCTTGCTCAAAACCAGGATAAACGTTATCCCTAAAAGTGAACAAATATCTACAGTATTTATACCCTACATCTCCTTACTCTTCTTTTTTCACTCACTTCCTTTTTTCTATTGATTTATCTCCCTGGCGTTCTCTCTGAATATACCATAAGCCTGCTTTGCTTTCATTCATATTGCAGTTCCTGTTTGTATTATACTAGCTTATCTTTAATTTCTCTATAAACTGGTTAAAAGTTGTCCACATATTAAATCATTGTCATATAACTGGTATCTATTCTTAACCAATGTTTTCATAGTGTGTCTAATTTGATATAATTATTTAAACTATATTTGTTTTATATAAAGTTATTCTTAAAATGTTTTGTAATACTTTGGATCTTTTCTCCCCGGGCCACTGCTGAAAATGTGCTCCTATCCAGTCGGACTTTTCTGTTAATCGAATGACAGCAAATACATAAATATATTTGCTTTATGTTTAGAGCCATTGGCAGAGAGAATAAGGGACTCACAAATTCAAGGATGTAGCTGGCATGGTAGTCAAGAAAAGTTAGCTTCATTTGCAGATGATATTTTGTACTTCATATATACAGAAAATGATATTTCAGTGTTGTGGGATATTTTGAGACAGTTTCAAGTCTCTTTCTGATATAAAATTAATGAAGATAAAACAAAAGCTATAGTGGTAAACTGTACCACACACACATTGGTTCAGCAGTACCTATATTTATGGGGACATAAGAGTTAAGTATTTAGGCTTATGGGTTAAGAATATTCTATTATGGCAGCTAAGGATACTTGGAGAGTAAACTAAAGATAATAAAAAAAACTGAGGAACTGGAAGCTCTTGATTATGGTTAGTAATATACAATCAGTGAAAATGTTTGTAGTCCCTTAAGTTATATATACATTTCAGGCATATTTTTAACAACCAAAGAAGTAGTTGTGGGCAATAATTAATAAAGGGTTGAAGAAATTTATTTAGAGTAGAAGAGGGCAAAACTGAGATAAGTTAGTTTATTATCTATTCATTCATTCATTCATTCATTCATTCATTGTGTTAACTAGCGTAGAACGGTGATCCAAATGAGCATATTTTTGCCTCAGCTCAGACAAACAAAAATAACATTAGACAAGGGAATTAACAGGCAATATTGCAAAGACAATACTGAGTTAAATAACAGAGATAAAAGCAAAGTACAAAACAAATGAAGCAATAAGAAGGGATAATTAAGAGAGAAGATGAAGCATGTGTTTCAAAGTGAGGGGAGAGACCACTTTGAGGAATAGTGTATAATGCAGTGAAAACAAGTAAAGAGGGTTAGAGACAGAGGTTCACTTTGTGATATTTACAAGGGGGTGAAAGATTTCAACAAATTGGTATATAGAAATAATTAATAAGAGAGGGGGATTAAGTGATTTGGCCAGTAGGAAAGCATTTGCAGTCTGCCTCAGACTTAGATGGTCTTTAAGCTGTGCATGGAATGAGGAGTGACAAAATAGCTCTTTCAGATTTGAAGGAAGATTATTCCAGAGTTTGGGACATAGGATGTAGAAGATAATCAGTGCAATTAAGTCTGACTCTGAGACCTTGAAGGAGTAAACCTGAGTGATTAAGACCTTAATTGCAACTGGAGAATTGTCTATTTAAATTGAAGACAAGGAAAAGGTAGGAGTTTTCTTTGAGGAGCTTGTAGAGTTGTGATCCAAGTAGAAGGTGGTTGGCACATTGTTAGATGTGTAGCCATTTGACTTTGTTTAGTGTGATACACTGGTGCTCATTTCTAGTAGAGGGGGTCATGAAACTGCAACTGGAATTAGATACAGTTTGGATGGTGGTGGATCCATAGAAGTAGAGGTTTAGGACTGCCTGATTTGAATGGATACTTTAGAGCTGCATAGTTAAGACTTGTGGACATAACGCAAACAGAAGGTTGTAAATCAAAGTGTGAGGGGATGATGAAACTGGGCAGTTTGAGAAATCAGGGGAGACCTGGATTTTGTATGCCTGTCATTATGGATAATAATTACCTTTCAGAATATATTTATAAAGTTGCAGAAAGTGTTTTAAGAGCTAAGCCAACATGAAAATGAAGAAAGGAGATTTTTGCCAGTAGGGATGACTGTAAGTAGGGGTATAGAAAATAAGCAAGAAGGGGTTGGAATTTATCAGAGAAAATTGGCAAAAAAAACATTTTCCTAGCTGATGTAAACTATCCAACTGTAGAGTGGGAAACTTGTACCACCATTAGTGCACAAGCACAGAGATTCTTGGACATTGCAAATGCAGACGTCCTGGAACAATTAGTCAGAGCGGTGGTGGTGCTGAGGCAGCGTTGTCGCCTCACAGTAAGACGCTGTCCAGTTTGATTCTCAGCTAGAGCGTCTTCTGTGTGGAGACATGCGTGAATGGGCATACCTTCGTTGAAGGTTGTGCATCAGGGCTGGTAACTCGGCACGTAAAAATCAACTACCAATCATTAGCGGACTGGATTTCCGCTGTGGCGACCCCTAACCGGGAAAAGCCGAAAGACGCAACAACAACAACCCAACAGGGTAAGTAACATCTTGGATCTTGCCCTTTCTAATATGGGGACATCTTGCATCATTCTTTGCGTATCTTCCTCACTTGTTATGTCTGACCATAAAGCTGTCTCCTTTGAAAAAATCGAAACCAGAAATCTCTTCCACCTAAGGTACCTTTAAATTTGTCCAAGATAAACTACCTGCCTCTAAGTGATGCATTGGCAATCTTCAAATTGCCAACAAACCCAGTTAACTGAACTGAATACATGAAAACATAAACCACCACACTTTTTACCAGCATTAAAAACCCACATGTCAACAGCCTTTTACAAGAAAAAGAAGAGAATTTTGATCAAAGGTAAGAGTATTTCCCAGAATGATAGCCATTCTCACTGAAATAAACAACTCATGATAGGTGTTTACTAGGCTAATGACCACAAGGGCCTTTCTAAGCCTAGCCATGCATCCCAAATCTCTGACAAGTTCTGATACCTTTGATAAGTGTAAGCATGGGCCTGGGAGATGAACCATTTACAAGTTACCTGTTTGCATTAAAGACATAGGTGCCAAACCAGGGATGAATTACCAGATGTTTTTTGTGTTTCACTGTTGCAGTCATTACATTTGGGTAATCTGCTGGGAGGTTGCCCTCAGTCTGCCTGAATAACAAAGTCTTGGGTCCTGCGTCGGTTGCTGTCTCTTCATCCGTGACGTCAGGTTGTCAGGGGTATAAAACATGCAGCCGACGCCATTTTATTCAGTCTTTCTTGCCGCCCGAAGCAGAAGCAGTTAGCAAGTGCCGGTCGGCTGACTCCTGAAATTTTCGTATTCGAGTTTCAGAACCGAAGTCTACAAACTAAAACTAAGTACCCCGTTGGGGAAACTTTTTCTTGCTCCTTACTGATGTCAGTAAAAGTTAATAATTGCATTACTTGTAGGAAGCAAATACTTCATAAGGATTTCCATTTGTACTGTATTCCTTGCCTAGGCCCAGATCACAAAGTGCCTTGCTGTCGGTTTTGTGCTAGATTTAATCAACGCACTATTAAGCGTCGGTATATTTTTGCTTCTAAATATTTTGGTACAAGATTTAATTATCCTGAAATGTCGGTTAGCAATCTGACTACCGGAGTTCACAAAAAAACTTAAAGAAAAAGACAGAGACCGACCATCGAGGTCCAAAGCCGACGACGAAGCTTCTCCTAAGCCAGTCGCCAGTTCGCCGGTACTCAGTGAGGTGCTTTCGCATCCCTTGATACTTATTTTATTTTTATTTATTTTACATTTGTTGACCGGGATAGTCCGACTGGATACATGCCCATTTTCAGTGGAGGCCCGAGGAGAAGAGCTCCAAGGGTAAGCAGATACAGCATTACATAATACCAGCATTACATATAACAAACAGACTATTTACAGAGATTAAGCAAGCAAGCTAAACAAGTTCCACAGGTTACAGTTAATCCTGAGCACAAGTCAGGATTAAATTAGATTACACAGTAAACTGGTTAACAGATTTTTACACATTCTAGAGAGAGTTAGCCAGGCTGGATACATTGACATAGCCAGTTAAGTGACAAATGTTGTTTGAGTCTAGTTTTAAATTGACCTAAGGTGCAAAGTAAGGTAATATCAGCTGGAAGAGAGTTCCAGGATCTACTTACAGAGTTTGCAAAGAGAGAATCACCGGCTTTGTTATTAATTTTGCTAGTCTGAATTAGTAGTTTGTTAGAGGATCGAAGCTGTCTAGGATTGTTATATGGGGTGATAATATTTTTAAGTGCAGGAGTATTGTCCAGATTATAGAGGATTTTATAGGCCATAATCAGTTGGTTATACTGGATTAGGCTGGGTAGTTCAAGCCACCCAAGCTGATTTAGATTGATGCAATGATGTGTCCTAAAAGGCAGCCCAGTGGCAAACCTGGCAATGTGGTTGTAGCAAATTGAGAGTTTAAGAACAGTCTTGTTTAAATTCGAGAGTAGAGGGGATGCATACAGAAGGGTTGAAAGAAGGTGAGAGCGAGGTATGGCAATTTTAGCTGGAGGGGTTAGGAAGGCTTTTATTCTGTAAAGTGACCCTAGTTTTTTATTGATGGTTTTGATAGTTTGGTTAACATGTAGGTCAAATTTTAGATTATTGTCTATGATGACACCTAACAGTTTTGTAGATGGGTCAGGGGAGATTATTGTGCCATCATTTGATTTTATGGTAAAGGTGAAAGCGGTACACCTGTGTGTTGGTGAAAATAACAGCATTTTAGTTTTTTTGGGATTTAGGATCAGACGATGTTCAGAAAACCAGTTTTCTATTGTATTAGTCTGGGTAGCTGACCATAACTCTACTGGAGATGTGGCTGAGCAAATCAGAGTAGAGTCATCAGCATATTGGATACAGCTGACTTTTGGGATGACGGTATAAAGGTCGTTAATGAAGATGGAGAACAGCAAGGGCCCTAGTATATAGCCTTGTGGTACTCCAAGGGTGTTAGGTTAGGTAGAAGGTTAGAGAGTTTGTTCTGCCAGAGGACAGCCTGCTGTCGACCATTCATGTAGGATTGAAACCATTGGAGGGCTCCAGTATCTAGACAGAATGTTTGCAGGGTGTGGATTAAAAGTTGGTGATCAACCATATCGAATGCCTTGGAAAGATCCAAAAAGACGGCTGAGGATATATAATTATTGTTGCAATTATGGTTTATGGTGCTAGTAAAGGCTAGGAGGGCTGAAGTAGTGCTGTGATGAGGACGGGAAGCCATGCTGAGTGTCTGCCATAAAGCGATTTTGGATTAGGTGGTGCATGAGTTGTCTATGAATACATTTTTCCATAATCTTTGCAAGTGGAGAGAGTATAGCTATTGGCCTATAATTGGAGAATTCAGTAGAGCTGCCTCCTTTGTGAAGTGGGATTACATAGGATATTTTCCAGATGGTGAGAATTTTAGCTTCTACTATGGTTCGATTGATTAGTATTGAGACGGGGTAAGCAATAGCATCAGCTGATTTTTGTAGGTACTCGGCAGGGAGTTGATCAGCAGAAAGTGTAGTGGGTTTTAATTTTTTGATCAAGGTACGGATAAGTGAAGTGGCGACTGTTTGGAAGCTGAACGCAAGTAGGTTTCTAGGGGTGCTACTTTCAGGACCAGGGGAGCTAGGAGGTGGTTGGCTAGCTAGGGCTTGAATTGTCTCAGTAAAGAATTGGTTAAAACTATCAGAAACATCTTCAGGGGTTTTATCAATAGTAGTAGTAGCAGGGATTGAGGCTGAAGTTCGTCCAGGATGTAGTAGATTATTTAAACCTGCCCAAAACTTCTGGGGGTTATTTTGATTTACTGTCTGTAAATTACAGTAGTATTGTTTTTTGTCTTGTAAAATTGATTTTTTGGTTTCATTCCTGGAGTGCCTGTATTTAATGTGATCTTGAGGGTCTTTAGAAGAATGCCATAAAGCCCATGCTTTGTTTCTAAGGGTAATTTTGAGTTTAGACTCTGTAGAAAGCCATGGTGCAGTTTTTGCCTTGGTTCTCTTTCAACGAACAGGTGCATGCAAATCAAGGATCTCAAGGAATTTGTTGTTAAATTATGCTACCGCTTCCTCTAAGGGTAGGTGTTTTAGAATAGATACCCTCTACTTTTGAGTCACAGGCCTCTACAGAGACCCATTCGGAGTCCGGTATGCTGCGAGATTCTCAGAGTATTGAACCCGCAGATATCTCTCCCTTGGATGGGTCCAGAGCCGCTGAGCAGGCACCGGCTTCTGAAGGTGTTTTCAGGCCTCAACATTTTTGTATCATACCGACGCCAGCAACAAAAAAAAGGGCAAAAACATCTTCTACGTCTAAAAAACTGACTGATAAGCCACGTGCACAGGCCCCTATGCCTAAAAAACAGATGATGAAAATGGCTGAGGATTGAATTCCCTTGATCAGAGGTTCCCAACCCCCCCTGCTAAGAGGCCTAGGCAAGGCACTAATTATGAATCTTCAGATCAGGTTTCCATTTCTTCTGATTCCTCTTCTGATAAGGAATTTTCTGTTCCACCCTATGAGGATTCTGATGCAGAGGAATCCATCCCATCTGCCTCTCCTCGTGAGGATTACTCTTTTGGAGAGACTTTGCATACTTTAAGGGAACATTTTCACTGGGAGAGTCAGGACTTCTCTGAATCAAAAAAGAGGCTTAGGGATTTCCTTCTTCCTCAGCATAGGCCTTTGGCAATACCTCCAGTATTAGACATTGTTGATGTGTTTTCGGAATCAAGCATGGCTCCTGATTCCCTGCCTCCAGCTCCTAGTAAGTCAGACAAATATTACAGGGTTCCTGACTCCCACACATTTCTATTAAAAAATCCAGCTGCTGATCCTGAGACCATTTCACCGGGTCCCAAGGGTGCAAAGGCCTCTACAGCCAAAAATCCTACCCCCTCTGATAGAGATTCCGGGGCGCTGGATAGATGGGGAAAGAAGGTTTATACGTCTGCAACCTTGGCAATCAGGGCCTTAAACTGTCAGTTTCATATGCTTAAATATCAACAGCATGTTATGGGCTTACTGAAACAGAAAATTATGTTGATTTCTGATTGTGTGGAAAATAGAGTTACAGGAATTATTGCGTTCAGCAGAACAGGTTGGAAAGCATACTTTGTGATGTGGTTTTTATTCTTTGGAGGCGTCTTGTAGGGCTGCTGTTACTGGATCTGTGATTAGAAGGCATGCCTGGCTCAAGGAGCAAAATCTGCCTGATCATGTGAAAGCTGAACTGTTGGATGCCCCTTTGCAGCATGATACTCTGTTTGTTAATAAGGCAGAAGAGGTGTTAAAGAAAATGGAAGACAAAGCTGAATCTATGCAAACTGTAAAAGATTTCTTGCAAGTGCAGCCATCCAGGTTCAGTAGACACTGGCCTACTAAAAATTGGTCCTTTCCTATGTCCAACAGAGCCACTCAAGGCAAATCCAGGTGCTCAAAAGGCTCCAGATACCAATCACAGGGTTCTTACAGGTCAAAGCAATAGGGTGCCTCCACCTCCAAATCCGGAGGAAACAAAACACAACCCTACAGTAAGCAGTCTCAATGACTTTCCTCTACCATCACCAAGCACTTAGCTTTTGGCAGCCCCTTTGGGGGGAAAACTAGCATTTCATGCTCAAAATTGGCAGTTAATTACCCAGGACAAAAGGGTATTAAACATAGTATCCCAGGGGTACAGATTTCATTTCCATACTTTGCAAATTCCAAACAGATGGCCGGATCTGCCCCAAAATCAGTGGGCAGAGGCCCAGAAACAAGTCATGTTCCTCATGGATATGGGGGCAATTCAACCGGTACCAGAAAAGGAAAAAGGACAAGGTTTTTATTCAAGACTTTTCCTGGTACCCAGAAAAGACAATTCATGGCATCCAATACCGGACTTATCGATTTTTAAACACGTTCCTGGACATTCCAAAATTCAAAATGCTAGCTTTACAACAGCTACTGCCTATGCTAGGCAGGAATGCTTGGTTAGTAACTCTAGACTTTAAAAAAGGCATACCTGCATATCCCAATAAGGGAATCGTGCGGAAGAAACCTCCGCTTCAAAGCAGGTTTTTTGCATTACCAATTCTCTGCACTGCCCTTTGGCTTATCTACTGCGCCCATGTTCTTTACAAAGTGCCTGGTACCAGTAATTGCATTCCGCAGACAAAGAAGCATTCAAATGTATGCTTATCTGGACTGTCTCATTCAAGCAGAGGATAAGGACACTTCTCCAACATCTGGCATTTGTAAAAAGGCTTCTGGCATGCCTAGGGTACACCATAAACGAAAATAAATCACAACTGGTACCCTCTCAAATAATTACATTCCTGGGTGCAAGCTTGAATACAACTGCCCAGATGGCTTACCTCACACTAGGCAAACAAAGGCAACTGACAACATACTTCAAACAAATGGCAACAAAAACCCAGTTATCTGCATGACAAATTCTGCAGGCGGTGGGGTTCATGGCATGCTGCATTCTACTAATTCCATATGTGAGACTGCATGTGAGGAAACTTCAATGGTACCTAAAAAATTTATGGAGTCAACATCGTCACAGTCTGGAAACAATGATTCCTCTCATTCCCTGCCTACAACAGGAGTTTCTTTGGTGGGCAGAGACATGTCACCAAAACAAGGAACTGGTGTTCACTCTACCCCCTGCCACCCAACCCCTAACTGCAGATGCATCAGACTATGCTTGGGGGGGCCCACCTGTCAGGGAGATGCATTCAGGGCAAATGGAGCCCAAAGCAAATGCATCAGCATATAAACCATAAAGAGATGCTAGCTGTTCAAAATGCTCTAACAGCCTTCAAGGATTTACTTCATCCAGGACAACTACTGATAAAGACAGACAACACCACAGTTATGTGGTACATAAACAAGCGGGGAGTACACATCTCTACCCCCTTTGCAGACTAGCCATGGCCTTGTGAAACACAGCCTTGACTTACCAAATACATCTTCAAGCTCATTTCCTGCCAGGAAAGCAAAATCCTCTGGCAGATGACCTAAGCAGAAAACTTATGGACCTGCACAAATGGAAACTGTAACCACAAATCTTCAGCATGTTAACACAGAAATGGGGGAGCCCAGACATAGATCTACTTGCCTCTCCCCAAAATTATCAGTTGGACAAATTCTGCACAAGAACCCATCACAAAAAAGCATGGAAAGTGGATTCCCCATCAGTCTATGCCTTTCCCCTCTGCCTCTACTCTCCAAGCTCTTACTAAAAGTCAAACAGGAAAAAACAAATGTGATCCTACTTGCTCTGGACTTGCCTTGCCAGCACTGGTACCCACTACTTAGGAATATGTCTCAGTTTCCTCCATGGTACTTGCCTCAAATACCTCATCTACTGTCTCAGCAGAATTATCAAATTCTGCACACTGTCATTTTGGAAGGCAGAAGGCCTAGTACTAGAAAATCTTATGCTGATAAATGGAAGAGATTCTGTGCTTGGAACCAAGCACAAGGAACAGACACAGCAAAGCCCAATATTCCTCAGATATTACAATATTTGACTGAGATGCTTGATAAGGGCCTGTCTTTTTCTTCAATAAAAATCCATGCCTCTGCCATCTCGGTTCATTACAACGCAGAGCCTCCCCTCTTTTCTCATCCTCTGCTTAAACAGTATCTTTGAGGGGCCAAAAATGTAAGGCCTCACAGAAGATCACCAACTCCTGCATGGGACCTCAGTTTTATGCTGGAAAAAACTCAACCTGCCACCATTTGAACCAGCAGCTATTGCGGATATAAAATTTCTATCTTGGAAAACCACCTTTCTCTTGGCAGTCTCTTCAGCAAGAAGGGTTTCAGAACTACAGGCTCTCATGACAGTGGAGCCTTTTATTATATTTTACTTGGGCACGGTGTCCCTCAGGACCAATCCTTCTTTTATGCCTAAGGTGGTATCCAGTGTAGCTGTTAACCAGACCATTCACCTACCAACATTTTACCCAAATCCGCAGAACAAGGGGGAGCAGATTCTGCATTCATTGGATGTACACAGACAACTAAGATTCTACTTAAACAGGACCAAATCTCTAAGAAAGTCTGAGCAACTACTGATAGCATTTGCTGCAGGGTCAGAAGGGAAGGCTATATCAAAGCAAACTGATTTCCAAATGGATAAGCCACTGCATTTGTTTCTGCTGCTTGCACTATGGTAAACCTGTGCCCAGGGGGATCAGATCGCACTCCACCAGGGTTGCCTCTACTTCAGCAGCTTTTCTCAGAGGGGTCCCAACCAGAGACATTCTAGAAGCTGCTACTTGGAGCTCTGTTCATACCTTCACAAAGCATTATAATTTGCCTTTCTTCTCCAAATCCAGGGAAGGCTTTGTCACTGCAGTTCTGCAGGGCCTTAAAGCCGCTGCTAATGCTGTTTAGTTCCATCCTCCCATGCATAGCTTTGGGATTCTACCCAAATGTAATGACTGCAACAGTGAATAAACTCGAACATGTACATTTATGGCAAGTGTACACAACTGTACTTTTTCCATCCAGTTGTCCAAATTGCACTTGAATTGGGTTAGGGAGAAACTCTGCTTCATATGGATGGGGAGCCTGTTCCATAGACAGGGTAGTCTCCGGGATACATAGCTATCTCTCCAGCATGTCCTGTTTGTATCACAGGCAAGGTTTAAGTCTTTAGAATAGTAATTCTGCCACTGTGTGTTTTGTGGATATGCAAGAGGTCCATGAGAGTGGGGTCTGACAATGCCCTGTATGCTAGGCATAGATCTCCCCTCAAAAGCCTGTAGGAGACAGAATACAGGGATAGGGCCTTGAGATGGTCTGCATAGGACATATTAGTTATGTCCTGTATTAGTGAGGAACCTCTGTGGATGTTCCAGTTGTTGGATATACCTGGTCAGGTACATAACCAAAGGGTGCATTGTACTCAATGTTAGGTCTGATGAATGCCAAATACAGTGGAACAATGACTTCCTTGGACTTGGATGCCATACCTTTGTTTATAAGTTGTGCAGCGTAGAATAATTTCCTCACCATTGTAGACGCGTGATGATCAAAGGCTAGAGTACTATCTGTGTGTGTCTCTAAGTCCCTGGCTACTGGGTCAACTCTAAGGGGGTGTTTTGTCAATATGGTAGTTACCAAGGATGGATGACTTCCCAAAGGATACTATTATGCATTTTCTTGGCATTTAGTTTTAGTCCATGCCTCTGACACCAGTTCTTTGTCTGTGTCAGCCCCTTCTGGAGAACTTTTGTGTCAGTGTGAAATTCAGTGACTGTGGCTCACAGACAGGATCCAGGACATTAGAACTGGGAAGTCCACCTCTACAAAGAGGCCAGTCACAAGTGGAGTCCCTCAGGGATCAGTCCCTTGACTGCTCCTTTTTGGCATTTACTTCTCAAAAGTCAAGGCCAATGTCAGTAGTATGTGGCTGACTAAATTTGCAGATGATTGCAAATTAGGAGCAGTTAGGGGTTGGGAGGGTGGCCTAATGGTTAGGGTGTTTGCCTCACAGACACAAGGTGCAGGGTTCAATTCTCCCAAGGGATAATTGGCTAGGCTTAAAATGACTCGCAAGGGCAGTTAGCCTAGTACTGATCTATGAACCTATGAACCTATTTGGGCTCTCCACTGGGTGATATATGGGTTTGTACCTAACCTTGCTCTACTTATTCAGATTGATGGGGACTTTCAGTGCCTTTAGTCCTAGAAAATGCTCATCACTCAAGTTCTCAGCTTTATTCAACCCTGTTATCCCAGAGACAAGGTCCTAGAAAATATACTTGCAAATGAAAACACCTAGACTCCTCTAAAGAATCTGTCACAGAAAACACCGGTCTGGAAGAAAGTGAAGGTTCCCCAAGATTCCCTCTAGTTGATGTCACTTGTGGTGACATCCTAGAATTGATGAAGTAAGAAGTGGTGGTTGGTTCAGTGAAACTCTTTCACCAGATGAATCTGTGTTCCTCAAGGCCTTTGGTACGGGCTCATATGCACCGTTAGTGTACCACCTGCTAATGCCCTTGTAGACCTGGTGAATCAGCGGGCATGGAAGAATCCTGATATAGTGGAATCTATCCCCAAAAATCCAGATAGGAAACATTGGAGCAAGGGTCCACTAGTAGATGCCATGGTAGTATCAGATGCCACGAGAAAGGCTGTCAGAAGAGAGATGTTCTTCGTGTTTCACTGTTGCAGTCATCACTTTTGGGTTATCTGCTTGCAGTAGCCCTCAGTCGGCCTGATTAAAAAAGTCGTGGGTCCTGCGTCAGTTGCTGTCCCTTCTTCCATGATGTCAGGTCGTCAGGGGTATAAAACATGCAGCCAATGCCATTAGACCAGTCTTTCTTGCTGTGCGGTGCCCAAAGCAGAAGCAGTTTGCAAGTGCTGGTCGGCCGACTCCTGAAATTTTCATTTTTCAAGTTTCAGAACCGAAGTCTTCAACTAAAGCTAAATACCCCGTTGGGGAAACTTTTTCTTGCTCCTTACCGATGTCAGTAAAAGTTAATAATTGCAGTACTTGTGGAAAGGAAATACCTCATAAAGATTTTCATTCGTACTGTATTCCTTGCCTAGGCCCTGACCACAACATACTGTGCTGTTGGTTTTGTGCTTTATTTAATCAGCGCACTATCCGTCGTCCATATATTTTCTTCTCAAAATATTTCTGTTTTCGGTTTAATTATTCAGAAATGTCGTCTGTTTGCCATCCGACTACTGGGATTCTAAAAAACCGCAAGGATAAAGACAGAGACAGGCTGCCGAGGTCCAAAACTGCTGAAGATGCTTCTCCTAAGCAAGTTTGCCGGTACTCAGTGAGGCGC
The DNA here is from genome assembly GCF_019279795.1 of Protopterus annectens. NCBI lineage: Eukaryota > Metazoa > Chordata > Ceratodontiformes > Protopteridae > Protopterus > Protopterus annectens. The sequence continues at coordinate 166,142,898 of NC_056743.1, read as the reverse complement.
TTTCGTAGCCCCTGATACCCACTACGTCTGATTCGCTGGCCTCTACTGAGACCCATTCTGAGTCCGGTATGCCAGGAGATGTTTCAACTATGGAACCTGCTGATGTCTCTACCTTGGATGGGTCCAGAGCTGCTGTGCAGGCACTGGCTTCTGACGGTGTATTCAGGCCTACGGACTTGCATATTAAACCAATGCCTCTTTCTTCTTTTAGGCTTAAATCTTGAACCATGCCTAAAAAGACTCCTAGGCCGCATGCTCAGGCCTCTATGCCTAAAAAACAAGTAAGAATGGCTGAAGATCTTATAACTCTAATCAGGGGAAGCCAGCCTTCCCCTTCTAAGAGACCTAGGACTGAAGTTGTTTGAATCATCTGACCAGGATTCTGATTTTCTGATTCTTATGATGATCTGGATTTGCCCTCATCTACTTATGAGGATTCTGATGCAGAGGACTCTATTCCCTCTGCTTCCCTCCTGAGGATTTTTCTTTTGGTGAAACTTTACATACTCTAAGGGAGCATTTACACTGGGAAAACCAGGATTTTTCTGATTCAAAAAAGAGGCTTAGGGATTTCTTACTCCTGCCTCAGCGTAGGCCTTTAGCTATTCCTCCAGTACTAGACATTGTTGATGATGCTTTTTCGGAATCTAGTTTGGCCCCTAATTCCTTGCCTCCTGCTCCCAGAAAACCTGACTGATATTACAGGGTTCCTGATTCACACAAGTTCCTTTTTAAAAATCCTATTGCGGATCCAGAGACTATTTCACAGGGACCCAAGGGTATTAAGGCTTCTACTGCTAAACATCCTCCCTCTTCTGATAGAGACTCCAGGGCGCTGGATAGATGGGGTAAGAAGATTTACACTTCTGCAACCTTGGCCATTAGGGCTTTAAACTGCCAGTTTCATATGTTAAAATATCAACAACATGTTATTGGATTGCTTAAACAGAAAATGATGTTGATTCTTGACTGTGCCGAAAATAAAGAATTACAGGATTTAATGCATTCTGCTGAACAGGTTGGAAAACATACTTTGCAATGTGGATTTGAGTCTTTAGAGGACTCTTGCAGGGCTGCTGTTACTGGTTCTGTGCTCAGAAGGCATGCTTGGCTTAAGGAGCAATTTTTTACTTGATCATGTTAAAGCTAAATTGTTGGATGCTGCCTTAAATCAGAACCGCCTGTTTGGCAACAAGGTTGAGGAAGTTCTTAAAAAGATGGAAGATGAAGCTAAATCTATGCAAAACTGTTAAAGATTTCTTACAAGTTCAGCCTCCTAGATTTAGTAGGCACTGGCCCTCTAATAATTGGTCCTTTCCAGCCTCTTCAAGGTCTTCTCAAGCCAAACCCAGACATAGCAGAAACCCTAGGTTTCAGTCCCAGGGGACACACAAGTCTAAGCAGTGGGTGGTTTCCGCACCCAAATCAGGGAGTAGTAAGACTCCCCCCTGTGGAAAACCGTCTCAGTGACTTGCTTCTAAAACTTCCAAGCACTTCTCAACTGAATGCTCCTTTAGGCGGAAAGATTGGTCTGCAGGCCAAAACTTGGGAACTCGTTATCCAGGACAAATGGGTTTTAAATATAGTATCCCAAGAATACAGATTTCACTTACACACCTTACCAACACCAAGCGGGTGGCCAGATCTACCCCCAAATCAGTGGGCAGAGGCCCAAAATCAAGTACTCTCTCTCTTAAGCATGGGGGCTATTCAGTTCGTACCAGAAGAAAAAAAGGGACAAGGGTTCTATTCGAGACTTTTCCTGGTACCCAGAAAAGGCAATACATGGCGTCTTAACCTGGACCTTTCTACTCTAAATACCTTTCTGGTGATTCCAAAATTCAAGATGCTGACTCTTCACCAGCTGCTTCCTATGATAGGCAAAAATGCATGGTTGGATGGTTGGCAACACTAGACTTAAAAGAAGCATACCTGCACATCCCTATTAGGGAGTCTTGCAGAAAATACCTATGCTTCAAAGCAGGCTACATGCACTATCAGTTCTCTGCACTGCCCTTTGGCTTATCTACTGTACCCAGGGTATTCACAAAGTGCCTAGTCATTGCTTTTTGCAGGCAAAGAAATATTCAGATATAACCATATCTGGATGATTGTCTAATTCAGGCAGAAAGCCAGGATATAGTTTTGAGTCATCTGGCCTTTGTTCAAAGGGTACTGACTTGTCTGGGGTACACCATAAACGAAAAGAAATTACAACTGGTACCCTGTCAACAAATTATATTCCTAGGAGCAAGCTTGAATACAACATTCCCAGATGACTTTCCTCGCGCCAGAGAAACGGATTCATTTGACAACCTATTTCAAACAAGTGGCCACAAAAACCCAGTTGTCTGCAAGGCAAATACTACAAGCCTTGGGGTTCATGGCCTCCTGCATTCTTCTAATTCCATATGCAAGGCTGCATATGAGGAAACTGCAATGGTATCTTAGCTCATTCCCTCCAGTAGAGCTCTTTTGAGTGTGTACCTTTAACGCCTAGTGGGCGTGGCTTCAGCATTTAAAAATTGAAGTTATCACCTTACATTTTTAACAAATACCCATTGACAGAGGTCATATATCAATACATTTGTGTTTGCTATCATGTATGCTTCAAGATAAAATTTTCCGATACCTTGTATGTAACATGGTTTTGGAATTGTTAATGAAAATATGAACAGGCAATATTTGATGCCTAGAGGAGTAGTAGGGTGTAAGTGCAGAAACGCCTGGAGATATAACTCCATAAAGCCTGTGGTGTCAACATTCACAGGATCTAGAGGCAATGATTTCTATCATACCTTGTCTATGCCTAGAGTTCCTTTGGTGGGCAGAGGCCTGCCACCAAAACAGAGGACTACCATTCACACTACTCCCTGTCCTCCAAACCTTAACAGACACATCAGACTATGCATGGGGAGCCCACCTGGCAGGGAAGTGCATCCAGGGCAAATGTAACCCAAGTCAAATGCACCTGCATATCAATCAAAACGAAATGTTAGCTGTACAGAATGCTCTGACAGCCTTCAATAACCATATTCATCCAGGACAATTAATGATAATGACGGACAACACCACTGTTATGTGGTACATAAACAAACAGGGGGGTACACATTCTTACTCCTTCTGCAGATTAGCCATGGCATTGTGGAACACAGCCCTGAGCTATCAGGTACATTTACAAGCTCAATTCCTGCCAGGAATACTAAATACACTGGCAGACGAACTAAGTAGAAACTGGAACCAAGGATTTTCAACATGTTGACAAGCAAATGGGGGAGACCAGATATAGACCTGTTTGCCTCCCCCCAAAACTATCAGATGGACAAATTCTGCACAAGGACTCCCCACAAACAAGCTTGGAAAGTGGATGCTCTGTCCTTCAGCTGGAAAAACCTATCAGTTTATGCCTTTCCTCCTCTGCCTCTGCTCTCCTAAGTACTACTAAAGATCAAAGAAGACAAACCAAGGATGATTTTGATTGCACCAGACTCGCCACGCCAACACTGGTACGTACCCCCTTTTGTGCAGTGTGTCCCTGTGGGACCCATGGCACCTGCCTCAGACTCCTACTCTATTGTCTCAGCAGGAGAACCAAATTCTGCATCCTCAACTTCAAACACTGAATCTAGCAGCCTGGCTAATTATGTAATTTCTCCTTTACCATCCCTCAGTAAACCAGTGATGGATATCATTTTAGAGGCAAGGAGGCCTAGTACCAGAAAGTCTTACGCTGGAAAATGGAAAAGATTCTGTGCCTGGAACCAATCTCAAGAGATGAGCACAATGGTGCCCAATTTACCTCCGATCTTACAATACTTAACTGAGATGCTTCATAAGGGCCTGTCTTTCTCCTCCATCAAAATTCATACCACAGCCATCTTAGCTTATTATAACACAGAACCACCCCTCTTCTCTCATCCACTGCTTAAGCAGTTCCTCAGAGGGGCCAAAAATCTACGACCAACCAGGAGAGCTCCAACTTCAACCTGGGACCTCAACTTTGTATTGGAAAAGCTCACCCTTCCTCCTTTTGAGCCAGCTGCCACTGCGGACTTAAAATTCCTTTCTTGGAAAACAGCTTTCCTTTTAGCAATCACTTCAGCAAGAAGGGTGTCTGAATTACAGGCCCTCATGGCAGTGGAGCCTTTCATCATCTTTCATGCGGATAGGGTATCCCTCAGGACCAATCCCTCCTTCATGCCCAAGGTGGTATCCAGTGTGGCCCTTTATCAGTCCATACATTTGCCAACCTTCTTTCCTAATCCACAGAATAAAGGGGAATGGATTCTGCACTCCTTAGACATGCACAGACAACTTAGATTCTACTTAAACGGAACTAAACATCAGAGAAAATCTGATCAACTGCTGGTGGGATTTTCTGCAGGGGCAGAGGGGAAGGCTATTTCAAAGCAAACCATTTCCAAATGGATAGGCCATTGCATTATTTTTTGCTACAAACACCATGCAAAACCTATCCCCCAGGGGATCAGACCCCACTCTACCAGGGCTGCATCTACCTCTACAGATTTTCTCAGAGGCATCCCTACCAAGGATGGGTATGTTTATTTCATGTGATTTGATTGGATAAGGTTCTCTTTATATTGTTTGCTTTTATTTTTGCTGTGGTCTGATGAAGCAAATTTTAATGTTGTGAAAGGGCTTACCATATTAAATACTATTCTATTGGCTCTTGTGTGCTTCCAGTGTACATATTTGTTTCATTTTGTTTGTTTCATTTGCTTTTTTATGTCCACTACTTTAGCCGAGCATTGGCAGCTTTTACTTCTCTGCATATTAGGAAGAGATGTGTGTTTTTAAGGGGTTATGGTCAGATAATTGTTCTTTTAACTAGATCAGTAATACTATTGAATGTTCCACTTCCTTTATCCATAAAAGCATAATGGCAAAACATGTTCTGGAGTCACCTAGTAGTAGCTAGAAAAGTTATTACAAAAAAATTGGAAATCTAACTCTGTTCCTACATTCAAAGAATTTTTAAATTTAATGGCATTGCTATGTAAAACTGAAAATAAGTTATCAGAATAAGATCTGTGAATCAAACTAAGACTTTTAGTGGTTGGGATAGGCTTGAAATATTGCTATTGAAATACCAAGACACTTAGTATCAATTGTGCAAGATTACTTTGATTCAGTGTAATCCTAACATTATATAACTGTATGTGATGTTGAATTTCTTCATTTTTGTGTATGTATTGTAAATCATAAAAAAAAAAATCTTAAAAAAAGGAAAGCAGAAATAAATGGAATTTGTGGGAACATTATATGCAGAATAATGTTGAGGAGGAGGAGTGAGGTTTTAGAAAGGCAGGAGTTGAGCCATTTTTGTGATGTTGGAGGGAGTAATTGTTAGAAAACTTTTATGGACGATATGAATATAAAAATGTTAATATAGTTTTTCATTTTTACTAGTGTGTGTGTGCGCCTATGTTTTAAAGTGATAATTTAATAAAGGTGTTTAAAAATTCTGTTGGCACGTATGGTTCACTACACTAGATGTTTATTAAACACATTTTTAATTCAAGTTCCACATTTCGGCAGATAACAGTTCATTAAATGTAGTACTGTTTCTATTTTTGTTTTTAATAAATTGCTTTGTTACAGACGAGAGACGTGTTATATTTTGGGTGTACTACTTTATTCTTTGCTTGCTTTGATTTGTTCATTTCATCCATTCTTTGATTATCTTCTTATTCCAGTTCATGGTGAGTGGAGAGTTAAGAGTTTACTGGAGTTCACTGGTTACAAGGCAGATAAACTAATCCAGGACAGGATACCAGTCCTTCCAACAATGGTTTGATGGAAAAACCAGAACATCTAGTGAAAACCCAGATGGACACAGAAAATATGTGCAGCCACCACATATCAGGCTTCATAGCTAGGAAAAGAACATGTTTTGGCTAGGCTTGTATAGGCCCTAGGGCCGATAGCCTGGTACCAACCAGCCTATGAATGGCAGACTTTATATCTGTGAGCCTCTTCAGAAAAATAAGTATATGTGTGTGTGAGTGTGTGTATAAATATATATATAGGGGTGTGTGTGTGTGTGTGTGTGTGTGTGTGTGTATATATATATATATATATATATATATATATATATATATATATATATATATATATAAACTATATAAAGTAAAAGTGAACAGCCAGTGTTTCCAGCATTAGATCTGTGTATAGGTGCCTGTTCTAATGTTCTGACATCCTCTCAGCTAGTGTCAGTGATCCATTACATAGTTTGAGACTGTTACTGCTTTTAGGTAAAGGAAAGTAAACACCCAAGACTTCCAGACAGGTGGCTAGCTTAGAATACCATGTAAGTATTATGATAACGTTGATCAGAACCACTGTTAAGGGTTCATGTTCTGCCTCATTATGAGGATTTTCACATTTTGTATGATTGCGTCAAAACCATGGTGTAGCTTAGTTCATACCAAAAGCAAAAAAGTAGTTCCAGTTTAAAAGAAAAGCAAAGAAACTAACTTAGCTGGAAATAAAGACCCATTGATACTCAGTATCTATTCCCCCTTCTGTGGAATAAACTCTGTCTCCACGTCAAGCAGAGTACCTCATTAACCCTTTTTAAGCGCAACCTGGATAATTGGATGGGGACCAGAAAATACACCCCTGGGATTCCGTGTGTCCCTGCTGGACAGGGGCATTGGATGTTCACTTGTAGGAACATGGGCTAGATTCTTGGCTAGGCTTGCAAGGGCCTCAGGGCCAATAGCCTAGTAACTTCCTATGATCCTATGAATTGCAGCTGGGTGACACCTGTAGGTGTTTCTGCGGTTACATCCTTCTGATGCCTCTAGGCATCAAATACTGATTGTTCATGTTTGTATTAATAATTTCAAACCCATGCTACATACAGAGTAGTAAAAGTTTTCATCTTAAAGCTTACACAATGGCAAACACAGCCGTGTTAATATTCAACCTCTGTCTAGTGCTGGTAAATAGATATTAATTGTTGCTCATATAATATTTATTTTTATTGTCATAAATATTATTCTTTTTTAAATATCGTGACAACCAAGTAGCACAGGCAGAACTGCTTAACCTCATCTCAAGCTCTCAGCCAGACGGACAAAATGCAACTAACAGTATGTGTTTAACTTGAGTAATTGCAGAAATATTGTTAAGTTTTTTACACAATATTACAAACTTAATAGTTAATATGCTTACTGTTACTTACAAAATTCATTTAAAAACCTAGAACCTAAAGAATCACTACCATTGTAAAAATAGTCTGTGCTGAAGAGTTTGCCATTCACACTTCTTTAGTAACCCCTGTGGTTCCAGAGATACGTACATTTATTTGAAATGCGAGGACATAATTTGATTGTGAAAAAGCTTAGGCTCTTTTGACTTTTTGTAATTGGTTTGTTTGCTAGTATGCATTTCGTAGCCAGGTTTTTGAAGTCTTCCCATGAAATACTGTCAGAGATATTGGAAAACTCTTTTAGATATTATAACATAAAAGTAAAGTCAAATGATGAATAAAGAGGGCCTCTGATTAAACTACCGAGAGCTAATCTCTAATCATCCCCCTCATAGGCAATCTATAACACCTAAATTTGGAAATCTTTCTTCACTATTCCTCTTTATAAAGGTGGAAACTCCACTGATCCCTCAAACTACTGACCCATTGCCATTCTGTCCCCCCTCTCCAAGATATTAGAAAAATGTATTCACTCACAGCTTCTCAATCACTTCCTCACACACCATTTACTTACCCCTACCCAACATGGATTTCGTCCTCACCACAGCACCGCCACTGCCCTCCTCTTCTTCACTCATATCATTGCATAGGCCCTAGACAACAATAAACTAATTTCCTGTCTCTTCCTAGATCTCTCCAAAGCCTTCGATACTGTATCTCATCTACTACTATCCAAACTCGCAAATCTCCACCTATCCCCCTCCACACTTGCCTGATTTAATAGTTACCTATCTGGCAGGGAACAATCTGTCAAATGGCTCTCATTCTCCTCACCTTTCCTTCCCATCTCCACTGGTGTTCTCCAAGGCTCCATCTTGGGACCCTTTTTGTTTAACATCTTCACCAATGATCTTTACACCTCATGCAAAGAATCCTCCCTTATTCAGTATGCAGACGACTCCAGACTTATCTCCATCTCAAATAACATTACTGAACTACACTCACTGACCCAACAGGCCCTACTACCCACTGAACAATGGCTCTCTCACAACCTATTGATCCTAAATCCCAAAAAGACCAAACTCCTACTTTTCCTTCTCCGTTCTCTTTCTCATCACAAAACCTCCTTTTTTATTGCATCTTCTAACAATACAAACATCCAAACATCCAACCTGACACCCACACAAAACTCCTAGGGGTCATTATCGATGACGAACTCAAGTTCAACCTACACATACTCCAATGTATTAAAAAACAAACCAGAAACTAGGTCTGCTATATCGGAACAAAAAATTCCTAACCCTTGAATCTAGACTTACCCTGGGCCAGGCACTCCTCCTCCCCTCCCTCTTATATGCTGCCCCAGTTCTTACCAGTATCCAGGCCTCCACTCTAAACAGACTGCAGCAGACTTATCATAAAATAGCCAGATTCATTACTATCTCCACATACAACTCACACCACTGCATTTCTTTAAACTCTCTTCAATGGCTTGAACTTCCCCAGTTTCTGCTATCTTATCAATTTCATATGCTACACTCTATTCTTTATAAACCCTCCTTCTGTCCATCACTATCTTCCTTAGTCTCCATCTACATCCCATCCCAGACCCTCCATACTTCTAACCAACAATTACTTGATATCTACCACCCAAAAAGGTCAGTAGGCAAACTACTGTACAAACACGCCCTTACCCATGCTTGGAACAAACTTCCCCTTGACTTGCGTTCAATCCCCCACACTTCACACTTTAAAAATGAACTAAAAGCTTATTTTCTCAATTCTAGAACCTGCCCTTTCCATGACCCTACCTAGTCTTCCTTCCCTTTATGTACCCTCAAAAGGACCATACTTAGTACCTTCTCTCTCCAATGTGTCTACTATGCATTTGCACAATTTTATACAAACAAGAAATGTTTATTGTTGGCCTGTTGAACTATATCAGTGTAAAATTGTTACTTAGCTTTTTTTTTTAATGCAACTTTAAATTTATGCATGTAACCCAACATATATGCGAATTGTTTTGCTATTATATCAATATTATTTAAAACTGTACTTGTTTTAAAATGTATTACTGGAGCTTTTCTCCTCAGGTCTCCACTGAAAATGGGCCACAAGCCCAGTTGGACAAACCCGGTTAACAAATGTCAATAAATAAATAAATAAATATTTACAGAAGTAATTTACTAATCAAGGTGACATCAGTTGTAAATAGTGTATCTGGTTACGGTAGGCTAGGATGTTCATATTGTTTTAGTAGTAGATTCGGTCAGCCCAACCAAGGATATTTAAAACAAGTTATATGATTTCTTCTTTTTACTTTACAAGATGGAATGTTAGATTAGATAAGCATTATTAAGCACTGATTTTAGAAATGGAGGTATCCTTGAACAACGTACTGTCAATCTATGTTACCACTTGTATTTGGTCAGTTGTTAAATATGTTGATTCAGTTTCATGTGACCTATGTTGATATTACAACAAGAAAAACAATAAAAATCTTTTTTGAAAAAAAAAAAAAGCTAAGGCTCTGCCTATTGGAAGTTACAATACAAACTGCAAGAGCTCCATTGGAGGGAATGAATTAAGATTGCGGGCCTTAAGATTGTCGTTCATCTTTAAAAACAGTACTTCATTTTACTTATGTTTTAGTTAGTTAAAGGAGCACTGGCTCATTTGAAATCAAGATCTTTACTTCGGACCGAGAACTAAACATTGCCAGCCCATTTGTCAGTTACCTCCCACTTTGTCATGTCACTGTCAGTCCCTGCCCATATAAATCACCTGGTTCCCTGTCCTGTTCTTATTTTGTTCCCCCGTAAAAACAAAAAGAACAATACACTTGTTCCTTCGGATTTTTCTTTCCCTCCTCGATCTATCTTTCCCTTCTTTTTCACCAACGTTCTAGTGTTCTTTTAACAAAATTGCTGAGGGGGATTGATTGATTGTGGCAGGTATACCCTGTGCGATTCCCTGCACTAACATTCACCAAGTTAAGGTTAACAGGAATAAATTAAATAAATACATACAGCCAAAAAAAAAAAAAAAAAGACGGAAAAAGAAAAACTCTTCTGCTTTGAAACTGTACAATACCCTTGCCTTTATATTTCAGCCATTACCGCAATTGCGTTATCGGCATTTGTGCCGCGTTACCGTTACTGAACAACTGATGCCTGCCGATCTTATTTCTAAATGCAGTCAA